>NW_011494893.1:162547-167714 GCF_000754665.1 Bison bison bison
CCCCCGCCCCCCACCCCCGCCGTCCGGTAGGAAGCCGGCTGGGAGTCTGTGCCACCGCCACTTCTGCCCACAGAGCTGGCCTTCAAGTCTCGGAGGAAAGAGCCCCGCCCTCGCCTGTCCCACCCCCCCCCCACTTTACACACAAGAATGAGGGCTGGAGGGCTGGCGAGTGGAGCCCATGCGATTGCAGCCTGGTGTAAACAGAACACTGTTGATGTAAAAGTCTCAGTGCTCTGGGCAAACTGTGTTCCCTCGCCAGCCGTGACTGCGTATCCTCTTTATTCCCTGTGAGAAACAAGGGACCCTGTGCCTTTTCCCCATGAGACTGCCTCTTTGATTTGGAGATGTCCTGTTTCAGGCTTTGGGTGCTGTTACTATCTCACTCAGTAAGTACTTTCCTGTGATTTCATGTTTACTTCAAGTTGGACCTCTGTTTTATAGCATAGCATAGTTTATCACTGCCCTTCTTATTTTATTCATTTTTAACTTCACGAGTGATTCATGAGTATGTTCTTATTTTAAACATGAAAGCAATAGATTCTCTGATTGCACAAGTGGGGAAAACAGGCATTAAAGTGATGTGAATGGGCCTGCTCGCCCTCAGGGAGTGGACAGAGGGAGTCCGCCAGGGTCCTGAGAGTGCTAGACCTTGGCTGAGCCCTCTGCCTGATGCATAAATGTAGTCGTCTCTCTTAAATTTCAAACTCAGTTCCAGAAGCCATAGTCTCACCAGGCTGAGATGAATCTGGGAAGTTATCTCTGTGCTGTGCTGGTCCTGACCCTTGGAGGAGAGCAGGACCAGGATGGGGTGAGAGGGAAGAGCGTGTGCCGTGCTGAGAGCCAGCCTGGAGAGGGCAAGTGGGACAGGACACAGGAGATGACAGAGCCGCCGCCTCCTTCCCTGTCTGGGGTTTCCAAAGCCCAGAGTGTTTATGGAATGCACCCCAGCTTTCTCTGGGCAGACCCGGGCTGAGGCGGGCTAGACGTGGGGAGGCAGTTACTGTCTAAAATTGAGAGGTTTTAGTCCTGTCACATCCTAGTGGAAGTTCTAAAGATCTGGAGACTCTGGCTGGGGGAGTGCCAAGTCATGCCTCCTGGCATGGCCCTGCCTCCACGGGACCACCTGCTCATCCCCAGGGCCCGGGAGCCCAGCCTGCACGATGGCAGCATCCTAGCTGCTGTGGTGTAACCAGACCTGGGGCCTAGCACGTCACCTCTAGCAAGTGGCAGAGCTGGGGAAGGGCCATTGCCTCGTAGCTTAATTTCAAATAGGAATTAAGCCCAAACCATAATTATAACATTGAAGGAGGAACATCCCTTCCTCTGATTCCACGTTGAGGGCCGGGCCTTCTGCTAAAAACGTTTCCCTTTTTTGTGAGCTGTGTCTTCAGCGCCTACTGGTTGCTCCAGATTTGAGGGGGTGGTGAAAACTGCTGTCAGAAAGACAGCGCTCTTTCAAATCAGAAACCCTGTGTTGTTTGTAGGTGCTGAGGAAGTAATATTGAGCAATGAAAGGTTTCTCCCTTCCCCTGAGAAAAGAACCAGAGGCCTGTCTCTCTAATGTAAGAATTTCAGAGTTTGTTTCATTTTTCATGTTGGTATTTAACCAGAGCACCTGCAGGAAACAACTATTTTTCACTATTAACAAAAATACTTTTAAAGTATTCTCATTCCTTCACTGGGCTAATGACACAAAGAATTTAATTTTAAAGTGATTTCTATTTTCAGATTAAATAGAAAAAAAATAGTTTGCATACACATATTCACAACAGGGCACTGTGTGCATGCCAGACAGGTCTTCTGAGCTTGAGTTCAGCCTGGACATTCTTCCCATTTTGGGCTGTGACTTGTATTTTGAACCGTTTATGCATCTGTTTTTGCTTTCCAGATTAGGATGTTTTTATAGGCCAGCATTTATTCCTGGTGATTCTGTTTTATATTTTCTTTAACATGAAAAACATTTTTTTTGAGGTGTCCAGGCTCAGAATTTAACGCTGTTGGTTCTGTTTGCAGCTGACCACTTCTGCTGGCTCTGACCCTTCCCGTGTCTGTGTGTCTGTACATACAGGTGCGTGTCTCCCAGAGACGCCGGTCTGTGTGGACGGTGGTCCCGAGCGCCTGAGGGGCTCCTGGAGGGGCCTGGTCCCCCGCCACCTGTCTGTCTGGTGGCCCCCTCCGTCTCGCCCTCAGAAGCTTTGCTGCCTTCCCAGATGTAAACAAGCCCATCCAAGGTGTGCAGTGGCACTTGAAGTTTAAGAGACTTGCTTCTTTGTCCACGTCTCTCTCTCTCCCTCCTCTTGCCCCCGCTCCCGACGAGTCCTCCCATCCCTCAGAGCTGGGCCCAGCTCTTGGTCTGAGAAGGACACTGCAGTGCCCGCCAGCCTCAGGCCTGCTGCCCTTTCCCTGTAATGTCTGTGGTCATCAAATGGCTGTCTAACCTCTGTCCTCCTGGGCTGGTCCTAGGCCACTGCAGGCAGTGGGTTTCTTGGTCTCCCCAGCACTCAGCCCGGCTCTGGCTTCTGAGTGTGCTTCTGACAGACTCCATGCCGAGTGCTTTTCAGCTTCACCGCCAGGTGAGAAGCCGTGTCTCTGGGGGTATGTGCCGGACTTCAGGGTGTGGAAGAAGAGTGGAGTCTCACTGGCCACAGCGCTCTGTGAGGTCAGAGGTCAGGTGGTGCAGGGCTGCCTCCCCGGCACCCCCACAGTCAGGGAGCCCGGTGTGCAGATGCTCAGCACGCGCAGTTGGTGTGGCCTGCAGTCCAGAAGAGCCTGTTGCTAAGCTCCCGCCACCGAGTGACGCTCCTGTAACTCCCTGACAGGTCTCAGTGGTCTTTCGGCTGCCTTGGGTCCGCATCAGAAGTCTGGTCCTACAAGGACAGTGCAGTCTCAGATACGGACAGTGGGTGATTAGTTAAAAGAAGACTTCCCACATCAAGGCAGGTGAGGTGGGGGCAGAGTTCGCTGAGACCTCGTCTCAGGCTCCGGGGGCTTGGAGGCAGACCGTGGGAAGCTGAGGCCCACATTCCGATTCACAGGGAGACCTGTGCCCACTTGTCTTCCTCAGAGGCTTCCTAGGCAGAGCCAGCTCTGCCCTCCTCCCGACCTGGTGACCTGGCCAGCTTGGCTCTTAGGACCCCGAGCCCCGTCCTGTCCATGACCTTCAAGTCACAGGAACTATTTCCATGAGCAAGAGCCTGTTGGACAGCACACACCTCGTGCCGGGCACACAGGTGTGGGCAGGAGGCTCCCTGTAAGGGAGCCTGATTACAAGGTCTGCTTGTAATCAGGAAACTGGAGCTGACCTGCACACCCAGCCTCTGTAGAAAAGAAATACTCTGCAGCCATTGAAAAAGAAGAGGAGGGCTTATGCGTATGCAGAGGAAACAGTTAACTGCTGAGCAAAAGAAGCGAGTTGTAGAATAATACCCACACTGTGACCCCACTTATGTGAATCACATCAATAATGGACTCCAGTACGTACACATACGGGGCTTCCCAGGTGCTGCTAGTGGTTAAGACCCGCCTGCCAGTGCAGGGGACTTGGGTTTGATCCCTGGGTCGGGAAGATCCCCTAGAGAAAGGCATGGAAACCCTCTTCAGTATTCTTGCCTGGAGAATCCCATGGACAGAGGAACCTGGCGGGCTACAGTCCCTAGGGTCGCAGAGTTGGACAAACTGAAGTGACCTAGCACGCATACACGTACATATGTGTGTGTAAAGGCACAGATAAGAGTTTGCAAGGACCATGTCATACTCCTAGGATTGACAAAAGGGAGTCAGTTAAGAGAAGAGGGTGGGAACACAGAGTGTCACTTTTTTCTTACTTATTTTCCTCAATGGGAGGGTCCTCATAGTATCTTTTTGGATGGCGGGATCATGAAAGGAAGATAAACAGGTGGCCACCTCTTGGAGTCTAGAGCAGTGACAGGCAGGCTGCACTTGGATGTCTCGGCATGGCTGGAACGGGTTCTGTGTTTGGTAACAATGTCCCCCATGGATTCACATGTAAACGTGTGACCTCAGACATGCTGCGTGCTTGTCATCCGTGGTCAGTGCCCACAAAGCGCCTCTCTCAGCCATCCTGATCTTCAGGGGGGAGACGGCCGAGACACACTTTCTGACTATATACATTTTATTTGCAGCATCAGCTGTGTTTTTCCTCTGATTGTTTCAGTTGAGTGAGTTTATACCCTTGTAGAGTTCACAGATCCCCTGGTGATACAAGTTGAACACTGGGCAAGAAATCCTGATCGGAGTGGCTGGAGTGGATGCGTTCTGTCACTGTACTGGCATCACCAACCGCCGCACTCTCGTCACTGCTGTTGAGGTTCAGGGCCTTGAAAGCTGCTCGCTGTCGGCCCTGGGGCGGTTCTCAGCCTGACAGCTGTTGCCATCTCTCCACTAAAGTCTCTGAGCTTCGGTGGCACGTCCTGTACCAAAGGTTTGCAGCTTTCATGTGTTGAGGTAAATTTGTTTGAAGCCAACCCCAGACTTAAATAGAAATGACTCAAATAGAAATGATTATGGTAGGTATCGAAAACTGTCTAGTAATCTCTCTTTCTTAAATCCAGCTGTGTCTGAGTTCCATGTGTGGGGGCAGTCAAGTGCAAAGACGGTGGCCCCCCTCCATGCCGGCCCCTGGCTGCTGGTCCTCTGTGTCAAGTGGAGGTCTGGAGCTGGAATCCCAGCTTGGATGGCCCAGAGGGGCAGAAATCATCAGGGGCCACTGGTTCTAGAGAGGAAAGCGGCCTTCTCGTCTCTGAGTGAGCATGCTGTGCTAAGTGCCTGGCTCCCTGGAGCCCCTGCCCTTCAGCTGTGGGTGGTCTCTTGACTTTGCACACTTACCGATTAGCCTCTCCACTCAAGTGAAGACTTTCGCACAGCACTCTCCTTCCTAGACTTCCCTCTCAAGTCCCAGTTTCATGAGCGTTTCCTGCTGAGCCCCCCTGTGTGCTCGGGCCCTCAGATTAGTGCCAAGCGCTGCTCCTCATGCAGGGGTTGGGGGTGCTCCTGGGTCGGACCCCTCCCAGTCCTCAGTGAGGGATATGACAGGGGTAGGGTCTGCCAGGACTCGCAAACCAAGGGCTCAGGAGAGGTGAGGACCATGTCCTCTCCCCGCTGCTCCAGCTGGAACGGCAGCCTGGACACACTGCAACAGGATGGCCCG
>NW_011494893.1:167837-170299 GCF_000754665.1 Bison bison bison
GAGAGCCAGAGCAGGTGGCCAGGGCACTAGCTGGTCTGTTCGTGAAGAGCCTCGCTCCATGGGCTGGAGGTTGGGAAGACTTTGTGAAGAGGAGTGATGAGGCAGCCTGGCAGGACTGGTATGTCCGGTTCCGGGGGAGGTGTGTCTCAAGTGGGACCAGCCCTTCCTGAATGGTCAGGAAGGGGGAAATGAGCCCTGGGGACGTAGGACACGTGTGGATGGCGGCTGGGTACCGAGTGGCTAGGGTGGTCAGCACGGTGGGACGAGGGTGGTGCCATCTTCAGTTCTCTTTTTGGCTAAATTGGGCGTTATTCCTTCACATTCAGCAAATGCTGGTTGAGTACATACCTCGTAGCAGGGATTGGGTGTAAGACAGTGAGAAGTAAGGTGCGGCCCAGCACCAGGAGATAGGCATGGAAATCCTAAAAACGTGCAGACTTGTGCCTTCGCCGCAGAGCTGAGGGGCTGGGGCCACCTCCCTGCCGGGTCCTGCAGGCCTCGCCATGGGGCCGGCACCATGGAGCGCCCCTGGAGGATGCAGGGGGCAGCTGGGGAGGGGCAGGACCTGCAGGGGGCCCAGGTGTGCAGGCACAGGCAGGCTCTGGGACGCTGCAGGGCTCAGCTGCGCAGGTCTGCAGGGAGCCAGGCTGTAGGGGGCACAGGGATGATCAGGGGAAGTTTCATTTGTCAAGCTGAGGAGTCTGAGCTTCATCTTATGTGAAGCAGTCAGTAAAGGTTCATGAACAAAGTCAGGTGACACACTCATGTTTCCTTCCCAGGAGGTGGGAGTCAGCAGAGCTGAAGGACTGTCAGCAACGAGACGGCGGGCACGCTGCAGCTGCCCTCATGCCTTAGGTTGATGGAGCACACGCTCTTGTCTTAGAAAGGCACAGCCTGACGGGACTCACTTTCGTGGGGCCTCAGTGTCAGCATGTTTCTGGGTCCAGGTCAGGACAGTGCAGTAGACCAGTGGGAGTCCCGTGTGTTGTGGCGGCCGGCGGCGGGCCCGCGGGTGTTGCGGGTGTCACAGGCTCCTTGGGAGAAGGGCCTTCAACTCTACAGTCAAAAGTTTGAATGAGCAGTTAAAGGTGGTTAGTTGGTTAAGACCCAAAGCAGAGTTAAACGGCTCTATGGGGGCCGTTGTTGTTTTTAGCCACAGGAAAAATACTAATTTAAATGTAGCCTGGTATACTGAAGACTGGTTTAAGCAAATCTGCTACCTGCAGGTGCTCCTATAATTCATTCTTTGGTAGCTGCTGCCCGTGGGCCCTGAGCCTGCCAGGCCTGCAAGGGAAGCGGGCCCACCTGGCCCGAAGCTTGGGGGAAGCAGCGGCCCCAGACGGTAGGCTGCCTCGCTGTGGCCGAGGTCCTGCCATCCCCTCTCTTGCTCTGACTCCTGGGATGGTTTGGAGCCTGTGTGTGCCCCGAGGCAGAGGCTGGTGTCAGGCCCCAGGTCTGGATTGAGAAACTGTTTCTCTCCTTTCAGTTGTCACCACAAGGAGCACAGATGTCATTTCAGCATTCGTAACTGGGCAGGGTGTCTCCACCAGCTCTGCCCTCTCGTTCAAGGGAAGACCAGTGAATGCATGGTGAGGGGGCGGCAAGCCGTGGTTGCTGCAGCCCTGGCTGCCGGAGTGGACACTGTGCATCTGGGTCTGAGTGGGAGCCTCCTTCTCTGGAGGGCCAGCTGTGGACCTTGTCCCAACTACAGGAGCCACGGCTGGAGCCTGAGAAAGGAGAGGCCATCCAGTGTTACTCCCCTAGCCGGGAGGGATGCTCCCCTGACCCATGTGGTCACCTGGGATCCAGGGCAGCAGAGTGGAGCCCAGAGCCCAGCTTCGGCCTTCTGGTCTGGGGAATTGTCCTTAAGCCAAGACATTTAAAGGTCATTCCAGACTGTGCTGGCCCTCAGAGTGGTCGGGGCCTGGCGATGGTGGGCCTGGTCCAACCTGAATTTACCTGTTCAACCAGACCAGTCCCCCAGCCTCTAGGTGGAAGCCATACCCAGATCCACAGATGGACCTGAAGTGACTGAAGTCAGGCTGCGTTCATACAGACGCCCTGACACACTCACGCTCCCGACTCGTGCGCCTGAACCGGCCCCTCCCCAAGCACCTGCTGCGGCCCCTGCGCTCACTGGGGCTTCTTGACCAGTGCTTTCTGCCAGGCATTTCTAGGTCCTTCCCATCCCAGGGACTGCTGGCCTCCCCACACTGTTCTCCCCTCTGTGCCCACTGCGAGAGGATGCAGCTGTCAAAATAAAAATAGCTGTCAGATTGCTTTCAGTGGCAGCTGGTGGGGAGGGAGGGAGGGCTTGGTGAAGACTGCGCTTCAAGGAAGGCCTGGGACGCTGATCAGCCTTAGAGCCAAGTGAAGAGAAGCCCCCGGTCCTGTTGGGGGCTGGGCACCCACACTGCAGTGTGACCCACGCGCCAGGGAGCTCAGTGGTCTCTGACCCCCAC
>NW_011494893.1:170399-180066 GCF_000754665.1 Bison bison bison
CCACACGTCCCTCCCTCAGAGAGAGAGGACGCGCTTCCTGATGCCCAGGGGAGGCGGGAGTCATGGGCTCATGCACTGGCGGGCACCACGTTTGTGTGTCCTGATCTGACCCCACCCCCACAGGACTGGCCAACTGCCAGGCTAGGGACAATGCCCTGCTCTGGGTCCGTGTTTGCTAACCCTTTTGGGGGTCTAATCCCATTTGGAGGATGCAACGTCATGCCCAAGGGACCTGGAATGCTGCTTAGGAAAAGCTGCTCAAGTTCTGAGGCTCGGTATTGCGCTGGAGGACGTGTTGGCAGCCTGCGGGAAGGTCTCGTCCCACTGCGAGGGGTGGAGTCCGGACTCAGGTGCGGGAGCACGGACAGCATCCCAAACGCTCTGCTCCTCCCCGAGGCAGCATCCAGCACCGTCCTTCCTGCAGAAGGTGAGGATGGTGGGCCTCGTATAGTCCAGGCGGCTGGCACACGATCCTCCAGGCCCCGTGACCTCTCTGTAGCCTGGTCTGTGGTGGCAACAACGCATGCCTTGTTCCTTCACTAGCACTTCCAGCCACTCAGTGTGCCACACATTGAATCTCATCTCCTTGTTTAAAAGAATCCTGTGCTGGAAGGAAACCCCTCAGCCCCTCTCTCTAGGGAGCAAGGCGCGGGGCTGAGCACGAGCAGCGGTTTAGAGTCGGGCAACCCCGCCGTGTCCCCACGCCTCCCGCACGAGAGACGAGCTCCTGGTCGTCACGGAACTATGGGAAGCGTCTCCATCTGAGCAGGGCTCGGCACACGTCCGTCAAGGGCCAGGTGGTGAGTGCGTCAGGGTGCTCTCTTCCTCTCCTCTCATCCATGTCGTGACAGGAGCCGTGGGTGACACGCAGATGGCAGGCGAGGCTGTGTCCCGATGCACATGGGCCTGTGTGTCAGCTCCTGTCCTCATGGCTGGGTGGCAGGGTTCGCAGCCAGGCGTACCTCAGTGACAGAGCCTGCATGTTCCTGGAGCCCACATCAGGCCTGAAGCTTGGGGCTACTGCATCCCCAGTGCAATGCACACCTGAAAAGTCCTGAGCACCCGGCCTGCCTCCACCGCAGGGATGGCTTTCCACGGTTAGTGGGTCCGGCCCATGCGTCCCACGGAGCCATTCAGAGCACACAGGACATGCACATGGAGGCTGTTGGGTTGCCCGGCCGGGGCTGTGCATCCTGCCAGCCACAGGGGCGCTGGCTCCCTGGACATAGGCTCTCAAGGCACGCAGGAGTTTAAGATTCTAAAAATGGATCCCCTCCCTTCTTTCAGTGACCCATTATTGATGGCTAGAGAGAGAGGAGCTAGGCTGCAGCAAGAACTGAGCGAGGACCCAACTCGACGGGGACAGTCTGACGGGGAGCCCGATCCTCCCACGCCAAAACTGTCCTGTCCTGGCAGCGGTTAGGGCAGTCGTCTCTAGAGTCCACCTGGGGCAGGGAGACAAGGTGGGGACAGCTTTCTGAGGAAGCACCCCCGCCCCCGAGACTCCTGAGGGAGAGAAGGTTCCATGGGACCTGGGGGGCACAGGGCGCCTGAGACACGGCAGCCAGGTGGTGGGCTAGGCGAGCTGTTGGCAGGGGGGGGCGGTGGCGTTGTGATAGAACGCGGGGCTTGGGAGGGTCTTCTTCACTTTGCTGACGGGCTGTTTGACCAGCTGAGATGGGCAATTAGATGAAGCTCCACCTTTATGTCTCTTACAGCCGGACCATCCACTGATCACTCCCAGAGTGCTTCATCCACAGTGACTTTCAGCGTGGTCGTGTAGCATTAGCACCTGTTAGGTGACCCTGTAGAATTGCTCGGTTGGGGAGATTTTGCCTAAAATGCTCCGTTTTCATGAGTCCCGTCAGGCACACCCCCAGCAGGAAGAACCTGGAAGAGGGTTGGTGGTGTGGCTGGCGTGGCCTCCCCATCGCCCACCCGTGAGGCCCAAGGAGCTCGGACACACTGACTGTGCCCACTTGAGCAAAAGGAGTTTGAGCAAAAATAAGCACTTGGTTTCTCCATCTGTGGACCTGACAAGTCAAATGCATGTCATCTTTTGACTAACCTGAAAGAAGCCAACAGGTGCTGGAGGGCTCTCATTTGCATTTTTTCTCACAAAATCAAACTGAAGGCTAAATCTTGTCTCTCCACTCTGACCTTCCCACCCCTCCCCACCCACCGGGCACCACAGAGTTCTTGGAAGTTGTTATTTGTGGTAGAGTTTCCTAAATTTAGCTGGTGCAGAACAATCAGTGGCCAACGGGGACGTTAAGAAAATGCATCGTCAGTTTAGAGCCTGGACTTCGGACGTTTTATGTGCAGCTAAGGGAGGATTGCCTTCTGCGTGGTTTTCTACAGTAGTTCTTTGAGACTTTTGCTGGGGTATCAACAGCTAAACAGAGAGGTCATGGGACCCCACCCTCTGGACCTTCCCTGCTCAGGGTTTTACGCTGATGTCCAGATGCAGTCTCTGTGCATATAATTTGTACTATTTCTCCTTAAAACACTAACTGGTGACAGTTCTTAAACTGAGGAGAAATACTGATCAACGTGCCAGGACGTGGGCTTTCTCCACAGTGAGGCTCTGCCGGGGGCGGGGGCGGGTGAGCAGTAACAGACGCGAGGCCGTCAACCCTGACCCGTTTGTAAGCAACTTCAGGTCAGCAGTTGCCATCCTTTGGGTCTGTGACCTTTAAGAGTGTGCCCAGACTGATGTTTTCAGGGTTTACCTACCTTTAGGTTTATATTAAAGTTCAGAAGCTGTCAAATTCGTAGAGAAAGTAGAAGGTTCTGAGGGGCTGAGGCAGGGTCGGAGTTAGTGTTTAGTGGGGAAAGTTTCTTTTTGGGAAGATGAAAATGTTCTAGAGACAGATGGCGGGAATGTGAACACATGTAACGCCAGTGAGCTGTATGCTTACAATGGTTAATCCTATGTTATGTATATTATACCACACAACAACTGGAGAGCGTGTCTCAAGGAGACAGACTTTTTTTAAATTGGTGGGCTTGTTTCTGATCAGGTGTGAGACAGTTCAAGCTGAATTCTTTTTAATTTTCTGTTTCTGTTCTGGACTCAGCATTTTGGGAGTGTGGTGAAACTAGCTCTCCTGGGGTCTCAGCTTGTTTTCTCAGACTCTGCAGTGCAGCCCCCAAACGAGCAGTCGAAGGAAACCTGGTTCTTTTCAGGGGACCCCCGTGCACACCCATTCTGCTGCTGACACTGAATGGGAGAAATGAGAAAACGAGGCTTGTGATTACATCGTTTCGCCTGTATTTCCTGATATCCATCCCATAGGAGCCCCCTCGCCTCCCACCGACGTTTCCTCATAGGTTGTAGGTAGGCACAAAGGAGTGTTCTCTAAGGGGTCTCCGTTAGCCTTCCTGGGAGAGAGAAGACAGCTCTGCAGGGCTTGACTTTCCTTTGAAAAGTAAAATGTCAGCAAGGTTCTTCAGAAGACTCTTACTTATGATGTTTCAGAAAGAAAAAAGCAGTGAGTTTTAGAAATTGTACTTGAAACAAGCGAGAGTTTGATCCCTTTACGAGTCCTGAAATCAGACCCTTGGCCCTGCTTTTCAAGTACTTGTCTATGTATCATTTTAAGTGTCATCTTTAGTTTCAGGCCCCAAGAAAGGCGAAAACCCTACTCTTGGTGGTTACTATGCTTGTTGAAACAGAAAACTGAAAAGTATTAGAACTTTTGAGAATATAGTTAGAAAGCTCTAACCTTTTGTTCAAGACGAGCCTCTGGAATGCTTTCTGAACTTTCTTCTCACTCAAGTGCTAATTCCTGCTTCCTTTAAAACCTAATCAGAAGCTTCATCCAAAAGGCTGTCCTTGGCAGCCCCGCCTCACTCTCCCTTCTCTCCTGTGTCTCCCTACATTGTGTCGCGCTAACTGGTGGTACTTGGCCTTGTGAACACTCAGCACATATGCTTTTTGCCTTTTCTTCCCTCTGGTTCCCATTTTGTCAGTATTGATGCCATTCTCAGGACATGTGAGGACATTCAAAGTGTCATGGAGCCCGAAGAAATCTGTCTTTGCACTTCAGGGCCAGCTCTCTACACTAATAGTCTGTAACTTGACATTTATCAGTTCCAAAAAAGCTTAATGTTAATTGCCTTTCCACCAATCACTTTTTGGAAATACTGAATTTTTATTTATTTAGTAAGAATTTTATTTCAAAAAACATAATTGATTTTAGGGGTTTTAAAATAATAGGGGTAATATGAGGGAGGAAATGCCACCAAAAGGATGCTATAGTAATGGAAACATTGGTGCTATTTGTATTACTTACGAATTTTTCAGATTGCTGTAGAATTTTGCCCTACAATAAGATATCCTTTCTTTTTTGCTAAACTTTCCATAGCTTAGCTAAACACACCATGGCCCTTATTCCTGTCTCTGTGAACTCCAGCACTACAGAGTGGGCCTTTGTTTCGGTCCAAGCAGATGAATCTATTCCACATCATCCTGAAACATTTGCAGAGCCCTGTCCTCTAATATTGGATGATCTCAAGTGTGTCCAGCTTTCTTGTTGGCGCTGAGGCCCTTCAGGCTGTCGGCACCCTGGCTGCTTTCTGAATTAGTAACTAACTGAACTGTACACGTGTGCAGGCATCACAAGCCTTCTCTCAGGCACCTCATGTTCTGCACTCTGGCCTCCAAGGAGATGCTTTGTGCTTTGTTAATGACTAAGCCAGGATAAGTAGACGTCCTGGGTGGTGAGCAACTGAGCCTTTTTGGCAATTTTGACTCCTTTCTTCACTGCATTTGCATAGTTTGTTCCCTTCCTATTGTAGGTCACAGTGAGCCGCTGGGGCAGGCGGGCTGGAGGCCGACACCTGGAGCGTGTGTGTGTGGTGTGCCCCCCACGTGGTGTGGCTCTAGGTATCGTGGTCACCAGAATAAGGCTTGCACTTCACAATAGCTTTCTTTCCTTCTACTATGCTTCTAATATGGTCTTCACGTTAACTGGTCTTCACCGTGTTCTCATCATTCCCCAGACATTAGTAAGTACCTGCTGTGTGCCAGGCATCATTCCAGGGAAGGCTATTATTGTTGTTATTGCCTTTGAAAGAACAGAGTCTTATATTTCATATTTTCTGTGCCTTTCTTTGAAGCAGAGGGTCCCCAGATTTGTGGCCGGGGCTGCTTGTTCCTCCGCAGATGCGTCACAGACGGGATGCTGTAGCGGCCACACACCCATCCCAGCTGGCCCGGCCGAGGGCCCCGCGGGGCCAGGAACAGTCTCCTCAGCCTCTGTGGGGCCAGAGGGGGTGCCCCTGGCCATGTTGCCTGGTTTTCTCCTGCCGTGTGGGGCCGGCCCCTTTCCCTTTGTGCCTCGGGCACCCCCAAAGGGAAGGAGACCCCGTCAGGAAACCCTGAAGAAGCAGAGTGCGTCCGGCACACCACGCTGGCGTCGAGCGTGGACGCGGGCGTCGAGGGTGGGCTGAGAGCTGTTTACCCGCCTCCTTCTCTTCCTCCACTCCATTCCTCTCTCTCCGCCAGACGCGTGGGCTGGGCTGGCCCTGGATTCTGCTGGAATCGAGGGGCTGTTGGTTGGAACATGTAGCGGGAGCTGTCGCCCCACGGAGGGACCCTCCGCGTGTGGCTGGGTGGCCAGCCGCCCAGAGCAGCGGCGCCAGGAGCAGGGCAAGTGGAGGCTCAGGAGGACCGGTCGGCAGGGAGTGGGGACGAGTGTGGGAGGGGGGCATCTCACAAGCTTCTGGGCCCAATCCACAGCCAACCCTCCCTCGGGAACAAAAGGCAAAGAGTGAGTGAGTCATTTCAATGGAGAATTATGAGCTGATCAGCGAGTGTATCTACACCACCTCTTGTGTGGCCTCCGTGAGGGAAGGTGTGAAATGACTCCTCCAACAGTATCGTTTCCTTTTCCCTTTTCCTTCTCTTTACATCGGACTCGCAGACCTCTGTGGTCAGGAGGTGTGTTAGAACTTTAGGCAGTTGCCTCGCTTTTTCCAGTCGAGCAGAGGAGCCCAGGGCCAGGGGACAGAGAGGCAGGAGACAGTGGGCCACGAGGCGAAGCTCGAGCGGGCGTTGGGGGGAGGTGGGCAACCTGTGGCTCAGGTTCTTCCCTGCAGCTGACCTTGCATTTCTCGTTCGCCTGTGGGACGTTTGGCCCCATGTGATGAGCTGCTCTGTGGATGAGTAGCAATAAAACTCATCTTCTTTAAAACCCAGAGGGGCCTTTGTTAGAAGATGTAATGATTGACTCAAAATTAAAAATGTGTGTATGTGAGAGAGAGAGAGAAGCAGGAAAAATGTTGTTTATGGCCTCTCTAATGGTGGGAGACAAGCAGGGGAATTGTGTCCCCTAACCCTGGTGACTCATTTGAAAAGACCCTGATGCTGGGAGATTGAAGGTGGGAGGAGAAGGGGACAACAGAAGATGAGATGGTTGGGTGGCATCACTGACTCAATGGACATGAATTTGAGTAAACTCCGGGAGTTGGTGATGGACAGGGAGGCTTGGCGTGCTGCAGTCCGTGGGGTCGCAGAGAGTCGGACACGACTGAGTGACTGGACTGAACTGAACTGATAGGTCAGTTGGTAAAGAATCCACCTGCAATGCAGGAGACCCTGGTTCAATTCCTGGGTCTGGAAGATCCCCTGGAGAAGGGAAAGGCTCCCCACTCCAACATTCTGGCCTGGAGAATTCCATGGGCTGTGCAGTCCATGGGGTCGCAGAGAGTCGGACACGACCGAGTGACTGAACTGAACTGAACTGAAGCCTGCTCTTAGTTGCAGACAACAGCTTCCACTCTGAGCCCTGTCAGCAGAAGGGGGCCTTTTAAGAAAAAGTCCAGGCTTGTGGTCTCCTCAGAAGAGCTGGACAGACAGGCTGTCTTCTGAAGCTCCAGGGGCAACACGCAGACCACAGTACACAACTGCCCATTGAGACCTGCTGCCACGCCCACCCAGCACTCCCCGCCCGGCTGCCACCTGCACCTGCTGGGCAGGTGCTCCTCACCTGCTTGACTCTTCCCATGTCCCGTTTCCAGATCTGCCTCAGGCAGGTGCGTCAGACGACGAAGCCAGGTCCCAGGTCCGCACCCAGCAGCAGAGCTTGAGAAACAGTCCATGTAGCTTCCATGTTGGAGTGTGGGATCGACAGCACAGAGGACCCCGTGCTCCTTACAAGGCAACACTAGCAAATGCAGCACAAAATTCCTAGCCATGTGAACTGACACTATAACTGTAGTGTCCAACTGCAAAAAAATGCAAATAACTTAGAAATAATAGTTTGATGGCTTCAAATGCTAAGGGACTTGTGGTTGGCGGCACCATGATTCCACATGTGTCTCCTGCATTTACTCTCAGGTCGGTTATTTTTCTAGTTTTTGGTATGTCCCCCCCCATTGATTTTTTATGACATGGTGGCTATATTCTGTTTGATTAGGCTATCACGAGAAAAAGGTTTAAAAGTGGTTTATTCATTAATAAGTCTTCATGGAGCCATATTGCTTTGAAAAGTTTGCTGAGATTTCTGAACTCTGTATTTTCACCTGACACTGTAGAGTTTGGGAACTGTACCTTAAGTCCCTTCAAAGAAGAGGTTTTAATAAAATTCGAGTTCAGCATGATTCTTATAGTATGAATTTGCATAAACATTTTTATAGATGTTTATAGTGAACAATATGAAGTTCATTTTTTTCCAAACTGAGTCATTCTTGTAAAAAAATTAGCTTGGTATATAAACTTTTACTGTCCTGAAAACTAAGCAAAACAAATCATTTCCAGTGTGTGCAGGTCCAAGGACTTCTTCAGTGGACTTACGGCTCTCCCTGTCCTGGGACTGACACACAGCATGTCTTCATGACAAGGCTTCTGTTCTCAGTGCTGCCTTTCTGGCCATTCAGGGTCTTAAGTGAAATAGATTTAAAAGGGAGAATATGAATGTGCATCGGAGGTGGTAGTTTTGAAACTCGGTAAGTGGACACTTACTGAGAAGTACTCTAATTATTTCGCTTTTCGTGTGCATATGGTCATGGAAAGTAACCAGGAACCTTAATTAAAGTTTCCCCCCAGTTCCTTGGCAACAAAGGATGAGTGAAAAACTTCTCCTTTTTATTTTTTATATTTTGACCCGAGTAAATAGTTCCTTTAAATTTTTTTCTCCACTGAGTATCATCTTTTTATTTTATATATGTTTTTATCATTCCACAGGGGGTTAAATACCTGTGCATTCCAGCAGCGGATTCACCATCTCAAAACCTGTAAGTTGGTTTCTTTCTGTATTATCTGGACATGTTAAAGGGAAAGGACGTGCAGTCACCAGAGCAGAGGGACCTCAGTGCCTGGCAGCTGCCCTGCTGGGAACCGGAGGCCCTCCGTCTGTGCTCCAGGTGGCTGGTCCTTCCACTGAGCAGCTCGGGTGGTGTGTGTGTCAGGGACTGACTTTGTAAAGGGTGTCTCAAACCATGCTTCAGCATGTTCACATTTCCCTGTAAACTGTTGCATTTTGTGCAATAGAAACAGAATATGAGCCACAAATGCAAGCTACACATGTAATTTTAAATTTTCTAGGTGCCACATTAAAAAGTAAGAAAGAGAGAGGTCACAACAATTTGAATAATACGTTGTATTCAACTCAGTATACCCAAAAGTACTACCAATGCAACATGTGCTCAGCATTTTAAGGATGAGGTATTTTACATCATTTTATTCATACTAAGTCTTCAAAACCTGGGGTGCTATTTACACTTACAGCACCTTCCATCTGGACCAGCTCTGTCTCAAATGTCCAGCAGCCCCACGTGGCCAGTGGCTACCCCAGGGGCCAGAGTACTTGGGAAGCTTGTCTGAGTTGAGAGACCAGGCTTTTCTGGTTAGGAAGGTCCTGCCCTCTCTTTCCCACAGCTGGAAGCATCCCCATCCAAGGAGAGAGTCATAATCGCCCTCCTTTCCAGATCCCCATCCTCACGGTCATATGAGGCCCGTTGAACTGGGCTTGGGTGGACGGGGGACAGGGATTGGAGACCCACGAGGTAACAGCTGGGACACCACTCTGCTTGGTGTCTGGAGGTTATGTGGACCAACTGACCTTTTCCTGAGCCTGGATTTGAGCCAGACAGCTGAGAGGCTCAGGAGCTGAGACATGGCTGTCCCAGACGTCCATCGACCAACTCGTTTTTGCTGCCTGTTTTCAGTCAGACACAAGGACCCTTCCCGACGACACACAGCTATGTTTCAACAGGAAGAGCCTGTGTAGTTTGAGGATTTGGGAGTCCAAGAGCTTGTCAGCATTCAGCTTTCATGGCTTTCAAGCTCTATTGCCTATAAGTCCTATATTACAGAAATGTAGACTATAAAAATCTTACCCCCTGAAGGTTGTCCACTGCTGAACATCAGCCAGCCTTGGTTTTCCACTGCTGGAGAGCAGAGACATCTCAGGTTATGCAAGAATTTTGTGAGATCCTACCTGTTTGGAGAAAAGGGGAGCATCGTCAGATAAGCCAATGTGGGGAAGACCAGGGGTTGGGGCAGGGCGGATGGTGCAGGTCTGACGAGGAAGGGGCAGGGGGGCCTGGGTGAGGGGCAGCAGTTCCCACCCAAGGTCGTGTTTCCACACTGACTCTCCATGTTTCATAGGAAAATCCATCTTTAAGATTGAAGATGATAGAGGAAAGACTTTACAGGGAA
>NW_011494893.1:180166-189821 GCF_000754665.1 Bison bison bison
TTACAGGGTCACTAGGAAAACAGTAGTAGCCTGGATATGGGAGGAGGAGAAGTATCAGAGAACTTCCTTGGTTACTAGTCGTGTCGAGAAACAGAAGTGGTTGGGGGGCATGGTGTGTACGGAAGGAAGTGAGCCACTGCCTTTCTCTCGAGACCACAGCGATCTTCTGCCCATGTTTTGGTGGCTATTTTTAGAATGGTTGCTCTGGTCTTATCTCAAACCGAGATTCTGACATGCTGTTGAACTTGTCAATACTTGATTGGCATTCTGTTTGGAGCAGTGTGATTGCCGCACCCCTTGGCATCTGTAGTCAGGGCAGATGGCTGCTGTACTTGGACCACGCTGCCTGCCGGGACGCTCCAGCTTTGGTGCTTTGGAGGGGGCAGCACTGGGCTTGATGTCCAGGGGTGAGGACCCCGACCCTGCCCTGTGCAGACATTAGAAATCTCAGGTTCAAGGCCAGCTCCATCAGCCTTGGGCAGGTCATTCTAAGGCCCCTGAGCCCCAGTTCTCTCGTCTGCAAGGGCCTGCCTTTGGCATTTATGGAGATGAGGCCATGTGTGGAAGTCTTCTTTGTGACCTCCAAGCACTTTTGAAAACAAGAGTGTGTTTTTGTTCAGAGTGCATTGGTGTGGCCTGAGAGTCACAGGAAGGGCCATTCTGGTGCTCAGGAGGATGTGCCCCAGGAAGGCCGGGCACTGAGGCTGCCGTAGCCCGTCCCCTGACTTCTGGCATCTCCTAGGTCTGCTCAAATCTGGCAAAACCAGCCCAGCGACAGTCAACCTGGGCCCAGAGGACTAGCTCATAAGATTTGAACTAGTTCTCCCCTGTCCTAGACATGTACAGAGGTCTTGTAAGATGTGTGATTTGCCTTATTTTAACTCTTTGCTTGTATCTGGATGAGAAGGTGGTTGACAGGTGGGTGCTACAGTTGGGAAAGGGGGTCCAGACCATAATTCATCGGAGATGGAGTTATGCTCATAGGCTCGTAGGCATGTGGGTGTCTTTGGGGAAATGTTTATTTTTGATCCATTGGTAATAGCAGAGCTTACACACAAGTAAGGCTTTGGGTACATAAGTGTCCATGGCTCTGTAAACGTGTCTTGCTTTAGTGAAGTTCTATGAAGATAGTGAAGCTAGGCTTGGAATTCGAGTGTAGTTCATATCTTAAGAGACAGCCTATGAAACACCTTGAGTTTCTCCTTGCCTGTCACAGGTGTTTCATTGGAAAGCACAGCCTGCAATTTAATGGTAAGCATGAGTTCATGATACAGAAAGTCTACTGACGCTGACAGGCAGAACCCTTGACTGTGTGACCTCCTCCCTGAGCTCATTACTCACCAGATAGGGGAGTATGTGAAGGCTGACCATAAGCCTTCAGTTTCTGTATCCCCAGCCAGTGTAGACAGTCAGGACACAAAGCCTCCTCAGGCTCTGGGACCTGGCTAGAACCAGGGTCCTTCAGGTGAGCAGTTTCTTCTCGGTGCCTAAGAGTTCTTAAATGTGGGGACAAAATACATTCTAGAAAACTGTATTGCTTATTCAAACAGATTTAAAAAGTTGTTTCCAACTTAGGATAGGATTTAAGGTTAGTATCCTAAATCTTTCCCCACACATCCCTGTAGGAATTCTTCTTGCTACTTACGTCAGTCAGAAGGCCATGACCTTTGGAGAATAACTGCTTTCAGTCACTGCAGAGGCTCCAAAAAGGTCAGTTTTCTGGCTTGGCCATCTCCTCACAAACTCCCCCTCTGATCTTCCAGGAACTTAAATTGCAGAAACCTGGTTTGAGATGACAGTTAACACATCAGAATTTTAGCTCTGTTCCCCCAACCACCCTGCCTCGCAAAGTCAGGAAACGGGAAAGTTCAAGCTCTCATAGTGGCGACAGTCCCAACCCAGGCCAGTGTGTTCTGCTTGATTTGCAGAATTAGAGGCACCGTAGGCTTTGTCTCAGACACACACACCTCCTGCCAGAGGCCGGCGTGCGGTGGTTGAGTGAACCGAGGCTTCTGGGAGTGTTTGCTTTTGCTTTCTCTGTGTACTTCCTCGGGCGAGTCATTGTAACCTCATTCTCTCCTCTGTGAAATGTCTATCTCACACAATTTCTGTAGCTTTAGGTGAGGTGGTGAAAGTGTTTACTGACCCTAAGTGTCTCCAAAGAATTAGCTTCCATTTTCCGCTTATTCAGGAAAGGAGTGTTCACGTGTCTTGAGAGTGAGTGGTTGGAGGTATCGCTGCTTATTCATTCTTGTTTTAATATTTTTCAAATTGGTGCCTGTATTTAGACACCATAAGAGAAGGGTTATCATTTTGTCTTCTTCGAGGAGCTGGCAGGTTTGCATCTTCACAGCAGAGCCTTGATGACAACAGAGGCTTGAGAGTCAAGCAGGGTCTAAATTTCTTGGGGTTTTTGTGGGGAGAAGAGGTGTCAGCGATGCAGAGAGCTTGTAATAAACAGCAGTAGACCCTCCTTATCTGTCCCACCTCCTGTCTTTTTGTGTGTGTTTTCTTTAGTTTATGTCTCTTGTACTTCCAGCTCTCTTTTTCTCTCATTTACATTTTTCTTTAATGTTAAAAAGCAGTTCTGCAAGATCAGAGGTAGGTGGGCCCTGGAGTACTGTCCTATTTCCAGACAGAAATGCACATACGTAACTCCTGAGGACTCCGTAGCAGAAGGGAGAAATGTGTAGAAAATGTGTGTTGCTTTCTAAGATTTCACCTATTCAACTTAAAAACCTAGTTTTTAGTCTTAGACTATGTTTCTTTCTTTTTGGAGGTGAAACTGTTCTTTGTGAAATGAAGAGATAGTAGGTGGTAGAGAGGGTTTTGTTTAATTCTCTTTACAACGACCTCGTCCGGCACAGTGAAGTGTGCACTACGCACGCCTCGCCTGACTCTTCTCATGTTGGCGGTGCAGGAAATGCAGGACTTGGGGAATCCTTGACAGAAGCACGTTGAAGGCCGTGAGGTCTGCCGAGTGGGGAAGTGTCTCTGTCCTGCTCACCTCAGCTGCGGTGAGAGCTGCACGGTCAGTGCAGGGCCCCGGGGGTGGCGCCAGGGCTGGACGGCTCTAAGGAGAGGAGCTCGCTGACCTGAGCCCGCCCTCCAGAGCTGGCGCCCAGGAGAATGCACCACATGCGTACTTTGTTTTCAGCATCTTTTCTGAGGAAAAACCCCTGAGGATGCTGGCCTTTCCTGGGCTTTTTCTCCTTCGCTTTCCTATATACATACTGCACACACTTGTATACACTCTTGTACACACAGGTGCACACATGTACACACACTGTGCACACACATGTGTGGGCTCTGACGAGGGTCAGGAGAAGCAGCCTGGTCTGTCTCTGCTGGCTTTGGGGGAGCCCAGCTGCCCACATGGTGCTGAGCCAGACCTCCCCCAGGCAGAGTTCTTCCCGCCACAGACCCCTCAGTGGGGACCACAGCCCACAGGTCCTGCCATCTTGGAGTGAGAAGTGATTGTTCAGGTTCAGAGGATGCACGTGGCACGGCGTGGCCTGAGTGTGCTGGGCCCACGAAGGTCAGGAAGACCCTGCTGGCTCTGCTCTCGGCCTCTGGGTGGATGCCCTGGCCATGAGGACGGCCAGCACTGACCACAGAGGAGGAGCCGGGGGTGGTGGCCGCTGCTGGGCTGTTTGCCAGCCCCACGGAGGACAGCGCTCGCCAGGCTCACAGGTCTGCTGTGCTGACGGAGCTGCACACTCACGTGGGCATGCTTCTTGTGGACGCACCCTACCAGCTCTCCCCCGACAGAGCGCACCCCACGTCTCTGCGTGGAAGTAAAGGGACATCGCGGAGACCAGGAATAGGGAACCTGCCGCCTGTGGGGGTGTGCTTCCATCTGGGCTTCTGCTTTGATCTGGGGTTGAGCAACGCGAGGCCTGAGCCCTGGGGATTTCCCACGATGGGGGAGGGGCTGCAGTGACCAGGCCTGGGCTCCTGTCATGAGCTTCCTTGGAAATGACCCACCCTGGGGGCCCTGAGAATGCCTGCCTCCTGGCTTTCCTCGGAAGAGGCGCTTCTAGGAATGTCTGTCTGGCGCGGCCTCATGCCCGGTCCTGTCCGTGAGTCAGGTTTCACGGCTGGGCTCTGAGCAGGCCCTCCACAGCGTCCTGACTCTCCTGCCCTTGTTCTGACACCGTGGTGGGCAGGAGCCGTCCGTGGGCTTTTCCTGGACTTGATGCCTGATGCGGACAGAGGTGACGGAGGAAAGGCCTGTGGGACCCTCCTCTCACTTCCTCGTCTGGGGCCCCTCACACGCTTGCTCTGGGCTCAGGTCAGTCTGCACATCACCCTGCTGACCACACCCCTGCCCTAGGGGTTCAGGAAGGGGGCTCAGCTGTCACCTGTGCAAAACGTCGGTGAGCTCACAGGGCCGACACATCCCCAGGACAAGCCTCTGGCCTGGCATGGCCTTCACGGCATATTCTGAGGCCACCCATGTCCTTCACAAGCTCAGGCTACTGTGTCTCGTCTCCTGACTCCCTCTTCCTTTGCTGGTAGGAGGTCTGTCCCGCCTGTGGAGGACCACAGAGTGTGGGCTTCAGTGTGGCGAGTCCTCTCGGGAACCCTGGTGCCGCAGCATGGCTGGCCTGGGAGACAGGCGCCTGCCCTCAGCCGCCAGCTACAGCGGGCATGAGCCTGGGGTCCGGGCACATGGCCCAGCTGTGGACCTACAGTCAGAGCTGCCCGTCTGCTGGCTTGTCTGCAGGGGAGACCGTGGTAGGCGGAGCCGCTCCTCGGCCACAGGAGAGGCTCAGTGTCCTTAAATTGTTGCACCTTTGATGTCAGGTTAGGCTGTAAATAGTAGGATTGACAGTGTTTTAAGTTATAAAGACATTGATTTACTTCACTCCCTGCCCAAGACGCCCAGGACAAGTGCTCCAGGTCTGGGCAGTAGCTCCCAGAGCCCCCGTTGCAGCCCGAGGCCTGTCGCCTGTGGTCACAGGGCAGCTGGCTCAGCTTTGGGCACCAGCTGGCCACCCAGCGCCCTGCAGGAAGCCTGAGGTAGAGACCCTTCTTTTGTCAGGAAGGGAGTCCTCCTGGAGCCCAGTCCCAGCCTCCCCTCTGCTTCTCTGTGGCTGGAACTGCAGGGAAGATGGGAGCTTCTGACAGCCTGGGAGGGTGCGGACGGATGAGCCTCTCCCCTCCCCACGCCCCGCCCCCTGCCACCCCCAGCCTCAGCACTTGCCATCAGAAGAGCTCATGCTCAAGGCGGGTTTTACCTGAGATATGGGATGGACGCGCCCCACCGTGGACGCTGTGCTCAGCACTGGGCAACCTGACCCCTAGGGCCACCGCACCCCTCCCTGCCCTCTGCCCAGCCTCTGCTCCGAGGTCTTTGCATGTCGGGGTCACCGCAGCGTCTTCCCTTGTCTGTCTTACACCACGTCAGTTTAGGGGTGGCGCTTTAGTGCCCGAGGTTGCCATGTGCACTCACCCTGGGAGCACATGTGCCCGGGGAGGTCAGCAGAAACACCCCTCACCTCACCCTGCCTTGTGGTCTAGTTGGCTCTCTGCTCAGAGTCTGGAGTCTGTGGCTGGGACCCTGGCCCCTCTGTGCACAGTAGCCTCAGGCCGTGTGAGAGATGCCTGCACCAAAGTCCTCTGTGTCTGCTGCCCAGATCCAGGACACGCAGCTTGCTAAGTTTCTTCTGCAGTCCACACCTGGCTGCATCTGTGTGCCCCATCTGAATCCCCTGTTCCTCTGAGGTTTGTTCACCCGGTCAGCCTTCATGGAACCGCAGGCCTACGTGTGGCTGCGAGCCACGTTCTGTTCCTCTCTGATCTCCAGGCTTAGCAGAGTCCCTGCTGCACGCTCAGTGCTCAGTAGCCGCTGTGCTTTCAGGCCACGGGCAAAATCCACTTCAAAGCAGGAGACTTGGGAAAGCACAGGCTCTGTGGTTCCCCTCAGAGTTTTCCTCGACCCACCGCACGGTCTGGATGACGCTGCTGGGCGTGAACCGGGGCGGGAGAAGAGAGCTGCTGACAAGGGAAGTGGCTCCGTCGTGTCCGACTGTGCGACCCCACGGACTGCAGCCCACCAGGCTCCTCTGTCCATGGGATTCTCCAGGCAAGAACACTGGAGTGGGTTGCCATTTCCTTCTCCAGGGATCTTCCCGACCCAGGGATCGAACCTGGGTCTCCTGTGTTGCAGGCAGATTCTTTACCGTCTGAGCCACCAGGGAAGCCATAAAAGCTAAGGATCAGGAGAAAAGATTGCAGTCTCATGGTCACATGGGACCTCAGAGTCCACGAAGCCCGTTGCTGTGTGTTTCTCTGTCCCGGCCTGTGAAGCCCAGTTCCCATTTCCCAATGAGGCTAAGGGAAGGCAGGTGACGTTCCCACGGCCACACGTTCAGTCAGACCCCTCGGGCTTGGGGGCTGTAGTTCTCCTGCCCCAGCCTGGAGGATGGGCAGTCAGGACCTCCTCCAAGATGGTCAGATGTGAACTGGAGAGCCCACACTGGGTGGGTACCTCCCTTACCTGGTGGGTGGTAAGCAGGTCACTGTGGGGATCTCTGCCCTGCTGGGTGTTGAGGGGCCCAGACTGACCGTGGGGCTGGGCCGGACCTGCCGCCAATGTCCATGTGGCCCTGCGTGTTTCAGGGGTTCCTTGCAGAGAACTTCCAAAAATCCCAGTGGATGGGCCATCCCCTCCCAGCCTCAGCACTGTGGGTCAGATTCAAAGCCCTGGACAGTGACTGGGATCTGGACCTGCGGACTCAAGACCTTTTCAAGAAACCTCAGCGGGTTTTTCTTTTCCTCATACGTTGAGTAAAGTAGAGAGATGTCACTTCTCTCTTTTTTCCTCCCCACAGGACGCGACACTTCAAAGAAAGTATTAAATTCATCCATGAGTGCCGTCTCCAGGGCGAGGGCTGCCTGGTTCACTGGTACGTGTGTCCCTGCCCGACAGCGAGGGCCTGCTCTGCCCTGCTCACGGTCTCCCTGAACGTCCAGCACCCACCCACCTCACCCCGGCTGCGTGTCAGCCATGGTTGGCTTTTGTGCAAAGTGAGCCAAACAGTTGTTCCTTCCTTGTCACTTAGCATTTTCGCTTTTTGTTAGGTTTTTGCAGGGACTGTCAAGGTTACTAGAAAAAAGGAGCCCCTTTTCCATCCTCTCCCAACATCCTTTCAGAACTTGGCTCTGCTCAGTAGCCATTCAAAGCACTGTTTCTTGCTGGAGGGTTTTGGCTGCATATGTGGGTGTTTAGCATTGCGTTACTGTCACACCAGAACAACCATCTCTCCTCCATTTACAGATTGGGGCTTTTATGTGTTTGGAGCTTGTACTTGGCTCTAAGCAGAGCTGAACAGACTTTTAAAATTCAGCAGGTCTATGCAGCTGTTGCCTCCATTCACACACCGTGTGTGTGGTATAAACACATACACCTGTGTACACGTTCTGTGGCGAAGGCTGCTGCTGGGTGCAGACCCCAAGGACAGTGCCCCCAGCCTGGCACAGCCAAGCACTCAGGGGCCTGCGGGCCCTCATTGCATCACTGCCAGTGCTTATGCCGAAGACATGGCTAACAGTGAAAACATAAGCTGCTATTCATAATGGTGACACATCCAGGGGCCCAGAGGCCGGTGTTCTGGGGCAGAAGCTGCTGTCATTAGAGCACGGATCGGACAGGCCCCCTCGCTCCTGAGTGAGGTTCGGTCTGGGTTCACGAGAGAATCTCAGTCATCTGAGTTCCCCCAAGGAAGCTGCCGTTGCAGTGGAGGCTCTGTGGAGTCACACGGCCCACCCTGGGGGTGCTGCTGCCCCACGGAGGGCTGAGGGGCCCGCCGTGTGGACCAGGGGAGCCTCCTGGAACCCCCAGTCGGGCAGGGGCACTGGGTAGACTGCCTGTTTTAGCAGTGTTGTTCTGCAGTTTTATGCGCTTGAAACTGGATTTCCATTTTACTTTAAAAAAGAGCAGGATGTGTAATAAACATGAAGTGCGGGTTTGTGAAGCTCGCTTGCATTTGCTCCAGCGCGCTCTGCAGTGCAGCCAGAGCTGTTTCGGGGGGTGAGCATCTCCCCAGCTGCGCCCCAAGAGGATGTGAGTTTTTTAAAAGATTTATCAGTATTTCTGATACACAGCCCAAGGGAAGAACCACTACTTGAGAGTGGTTTTTATTGTTATTTATATTTGAATAAGTGCAGGGCTGATGTTCTAGGAATTCGTGTTTCATTTGGTTGTGTCAATCTGAAGATAAGCTTTTCTAAAAATGAGAAATTTGCTGAACTTCCCCATCTTAAACCGTTGCTGAGCACTCCAAGTCTGACGTAGCACAACCTCTCTGTGACCACCTTAATTTGCATGCACATTTAAAATTGGTCGCCTTATTCAGCCTGCTGGAGAAAACTGGCCATTATCACCTGCAGAACGTCCCCACCCCCACCCCCCAGAGCACGTGGAGTGTGCCACACGGGTACTCTGCTTGGGTCTGTGGAGGAGATCAGAGAATGTTGGCTAAGGGCATCTGTATTTAATGAGTTTTTTAAGTGATAGACTTTACCCTTATGTACCTAAGAAAGTGTTAGTCATGTCTGACTCTTTGCGATCTCATGAACTGTTGCCCATGAGGCTCCTCTGTCCATGGGATTTCCCAGGCAAGGATATTGGAGTGGGTTACATTTCCTCCTCTAGGGGATCTTCCCAACCCAGGGATCAAACCTGGTTCTCTTCCATTGCAGACAGATTCTTTACTGTCTGAGCCACCAGGGAAGAGGTACCTAAGAAAATCAGACTTTAAAAGTGTGAAGCTGTCTGAATGCCTGAGGTTATAACTGACTATTGCTGGGCTCCTGGACCCTTCAAGTGCCCAGATGTCCTTTCACAACTTTTCTGTCCAGGGAATGGGGACTATCTGAAGGGGAGGTCAGGAGAAAAAGAATCATAGCACCAAGTGTCTGGAGCCATAGCCAGTAGACAACCAACCGAGACGGAGGCCGCGTGGGTGAGGAGTGCCCAAGACCCTAGTGTGGTAAAGCAGAGAGAGCTGGTATGCTTCTGAGTGATTTCCGAGGACGCACTGGCTAGCTGTCCACTCATAACTGAGGACAGGCAGCTTCCTACATGAGTCTGCTGACTGCCCCTTGCCATGTGGCTCTCAACCTGCAGCCTGGCGGGCGTCTCCAGGAGCGTGACCCTGGTGGTCGCCTACATCATGACGGTCACCGACTTTGGCTGGGAGGACGCCCTGCACACCGTGCGTGCAGGCAGGTCGTGTGCCAACCCCAACCTGGGCTTCCAGAGGCAGCTGCAGGAGTTCGAGGAGCTCCAGGTCCACCAGGTAACTGCGCGCCACCTTCACCCCCAGGCCGGATGGCTCACGGGCTCCCTCCAGCCCCTCGCAGCCGTCCACCTTCCGCAGGCCCCAGGTGAGCTTCTGCCTCTCTGCCTGGGGGTCGAGTGCTGTCATCTTGACGAGGCTGGCTTTCACATCCTCAGGCCAAAGCCCGGAAGAAGTCATTGTGTCGCTCGGCGCCCACTGGCTGGCGTCAGAGCTGACTGGGTGAGGGCACCGGGCGGGCAGGGTGAGGGCGCGGGGGTGTGACGCCCCGCTGTCTCGCTTCCCCAGTTCCGCCAGTGGCTGAGACAGGAGTATGGCGAGAGCCCGCTGCGGGACGCCGAGGAGGC
>NW_011494893.1:189921-200436 GCF_000754665.1 Bison bison bison
GGCAGCTACACCCCAGAGACTTAGCCGGCGCCACGGACACCTTCCGCTGGCTTCTCGTCGCTGCCTGGCCTGAGGACTGGAAGGGGGTGTCCAGTGGATCCAGGCTCCTCTCGAGACCCCCCCAGCCGCCCCCCAGCTTCTGTGCTGCCAGACACTGCTGACTGTTATGCCCACGGGCGAGCCGGGGTGTGTGTGACACGGGTGTGTGTATGACGTGGGCGTGGTGTGTGACACAGGTGTGTGTGTACACAGGTGTGGGGTATGAGTATGTGACATGGGTGTGGTGTGTGTGTGACACAGGTGTGTGTGTACACAGGTGTGGGATATGTGTGTAAGACATGGGTGTGTTATTGGTGTGACAGGCACATTTGCACACAGGTGTGGGTGTGACACAGGTGTGTGTACATGGATGTGTGTGACACGGGTGTGGTGTGTGTGAGACATGGGTTTGTGTGCACACAGGTGTGTATGCATGGATGTGTGAGACATGGGTGTGTGCGTGTTGGGGTATCATCGTGAAGGCCACAGTGCCCAGACTGATCTCGTGGCCTCTCCTCGTCTGAGACCCACTGGGCCGCGTTGGGAGGTGACTGTGAAGAAGCTTTTCTCCAGAGTATCCTGGGCTTGCCCTGTGGCCATGGGGGCAGCCTCCTGAGTGTGGTTTTGGGGTGTCGGCCCTACTCAGCCCTGCCCTTCTCGGAGTCCTGCTTGGCTCTGTCCGCCTGCACTGGTGTTGGGTGGGGAGCACCCCGGATGCCCTCCCTCAGCTCCCGTCCAGCTCCTCCCTCCCGGCCTGCTGCCGCTGTCTCCCTGGGCCTCTTTGCAAGGCATGCATGCACCTTTGGGATTTGGGAAGAAAAAGCAGTTATCAGGCACGGTCACAGTTTGCGTTTACGAATATGTTTAAATGCCTGTGAACTCATTAAGCACCTCTGTCTGCCGTGGATGTGAGATGATCTCAGCTACCTCATTAAATGGTTTCTGAAAAGCTGTTTTTCATTTTTCCAGTTGTCTCTGCAGCTTTGCGCTGAAAGTGTGTGGTCACAGTTGCTTTGGAAGCCAGAGGGAGAGGAGTGCATCTCCGGGCTGCTCGAAGCTTCTGACTCAGGCTTTGGGAGCGCCTGGTGGTGGTGACGCTGGCGTCGGGCTCTGCTGGCTGTGCTGGGCGAGGCCCACAGTGTGGCCTTGGGTGTGGCCCTTTTTTGTCGACCCACGTGGTCTAAGCACTCAGAGCTGTGCAAAAAAACATGCTCGGCCTCTTCCTGTACAGCCTTCTCTGAACCCCACCACGGAAGGAACCCTGAGTAAGAACAGCTTTCCCTGCCTTCAAAGGGTGGGCCCAGATGAACCCCTGGGCCCCACACGTGTGCAGAGGGCAAGCCCAGTGAGAACCTGGGGCCCCACACATATGCAGAGATCAGGCCCAGATGAAGTCCTGGGCCCCACACGTGTGCAGACAGCAGGCCCAGATGAAGCCCTAGGGCCCCACGTGTGTGCAGAGGGCAAGCCCAGTGAGAACCTGGGCCCCCACATGTATGCAGAGATCAGGCCCAGATGAAGCCCTGGGGCCCCACACGTGTGCAGAGGGTGAGCCCAGATGAAGCCCTGGGGCCCCACACATGTGCAGAGGGCAGGCCCAGTAAGACCCTGGGGCCCCACACGTGTGCAGAGATCAGGCCCAGATGAAGCCCTGGGGCCCCACACATGTGCAGAGGGTGGGCCCAGATGAAGCCCTGGGGTCCCACATGTTGCAGAGAGCAGGCCCAGATGAACCCCTGGGGCCCTACATGTGTGCAGAGAACGGGCCCAGTGAGCCCCGGGGGCCCCATGTGTGTGCAAACCCCAGCTGGACAGCAGGGAAGGGAAGCTTGGCTGCAAGTTCCCCACCAATAGCTGAGAGTTTGCTCTAAAGTAATTTTTTCCTTAAACCAAAAAGGAATGTGAATACGTGAACAGGAGTATTTAGGAATCAGCGTGAACATTCAGTGCCTGTGTGGTGTGAATGCCCAGATGCATTCTTGCACCTGAATGCTGTTTCAGTGCTTGTCACCTGTGACGTTCTCTCTCCACAGCCGCCCCAGGCATTCTGAAGCTCTGGCCCTTTCTCAGAAGACCATAATGCTCCTGAAACATGACCAGAGTTCAGATGCTGCCGGAAGAGAAGCAACCAGAGTTCAGTTTAAGTGTCCAGACGTGTGTGAATGTGCACTTGTGTTGCTCCACGTTGGGAGCTACGCACTCTCTTTGACAAGAGAACGATTTTGGCCTAATTCCTTCTTTGCTGAAAGCTGTGCTGCCCCCAGGCTGTCTCAGGGCCCTGCCGGGTGCACCCTGCTCCTCGGGACTGTCTCCCGGGCTGTGTGGCCCCGTGCACCTCCCCATCCTCAGCCCGGGTATGGAGCCCACATGCTCCTGCCATGGGCACCACGAGGCGGGTTCGGGGGCTGCCCTGCTGTATTTTAAGGCCACTGCCCTCCTCCAGAAGGAGATGTACTGACAACAGGAGATGAGAACTCCCTTCCCTGAGACAGTGGGTGCCCAGTGAGCAGAGAGACATCAGAGAGGGGGTGCTCCCCAGGGACTTCTCATTCCAAGCTCAGCTTAAAGCCAAAAATGTTAACTGGTGTGGACAGCAGTTTAAGATGGTTTCCCAGTGTTTTCTCATCTAACTAGCGGGGGGTGGGGGGCGGGGGATTGGGTGAAGGGGGATGGAAATGTGATTTTTGCTTAAAGGAAAGGTTTGGCTAAGTGCAGGGAGTCAAGGGCTCATTGGCTGAGGGAGGCTCGGCCCGTGCCCTCAGTGTCCAACGCCAGCACGCTCCTGCCACGGTCTCGGAGAGCACCCTGTGCTGGCGCAGGCCTGACAGGTGTGGAGTGATGGTGTTAAAACGCCAGTCCTGATTCAACAGGCCTGCTTGGGGGATGCACAAGTAGTGCGTGTGTGGTGCTGGGCCCCGAGGCCTGAGGGTCCACCTGTGGGTAAGTGCAGGGGCAGAGCCTCGCAAGACCCAGGCTGAGCACAGGGCATGAGCAAACGGCAGCAGGAAGGCTCCTGTTGGGGCCCCGCTGCTCATGGCACCAACGGCAGCCGCCCGGTGACTGGTGCTCTGCAGGTCACACTGCCCCGTGAAGCTTGTAAACCACAGAGCAGATATTTCATTCACACAAGGCTCAGAGAGGCCACGGAACTCACCAGAAACTACAGATGTTAGTGCGCTTTGCCTGAGCCTGGTCTTCTGGTCCCGACTCAGTGTAAGGGTGAGAGAGAGGAGGGGGCGGTGCCCTGACCCTTGGTCTCAGGGGCTTGTAAGGCTGGCCCAGGCCCAGGGGAGCTGGCAGCGCCATGTTCATTCTGTCTGAGCACAGCTTCCTACCTGCTCCCCCTGCCTCTCGGGGGTGGTTTGGGGCGTGGTGGCTGGCAGGCAATTCCTGTCCTCATCAAAATCTCATGGACATTTCCATTGGGATGGTGTTGACCACACTTAAATGTTAGAGGTAGAAGCCCTTCTCCGTTGAAGCCCAGACAGGTGTTTAGTTTACATGGACGGGGGACAGTGACCCACCTGCCTCGAGGCGGAGTGGGTCGTGGCCCTGGCAGCTTCCTCAGGCTCTCTTTTCTGTGATGTCCTCCAAACGCAGGTCTGTCCAGCTGGTCTCGGAATTGTGGCCGATGGTGGAGGAGACCTGCACTGCTTCTCTTTGTTCAGTCACTTGCTGGTTCGCTTGAGAAATGCTTGTTCATCTCAGTAGGCGCTCTGGGACCCAGGCAGGACGCACAGACCCGCCCTGAGTCTCAGAAATGCTGGTTGGTGGTGTTGACAGTTGGGAAATCGGCCGTAAGCACTAGTGTGGGTGCTCATGGTGCTACGTTTGGGGAGGAAACAGGCCCTTCCGGTGAGGGGTGAGGGTCGTGTCCTGGGAAGGTGTCCCAGAGACGGATGCAGAAGCCCAGGTGCGGGGATTGCTGCATGCGGGGAGGGGAGTCTGGCGGGGCCAGCACATGTACAGGAGAGAAGGCACAGCCGCTGTGTGACCGGGGCAAGCGTGGCATGCGCTGCAGTGAGGGGGGCAGACAGAGCCGCAGACGCAGGCCCGGGCTGTCCGTCCACTTGGTGCTGCCGTACAGCGACTGGTTGGCCTAACTAGCCCTGGAGCTGCTGGGCTGGTCCCAACATGGAGCATTGCAAGCATGTGGATGCCATCCTGTGGACTCCATCCTGCGGACGTGGCGGGGGTCTCACCAGGTGTTCTGGGCGAGCAGTGATGGGGGTCGGGGAGGGTGGACAGGCCACGGTGGGGGCTGCTCAGGGGGCTGCCATCGTGGCTGTCCAGGTGATCGTCATAGCCTGGGGCGTGGCTGTGGGTGGAGATGAACAGGCCCAAGGGAGCAAGGGGGCTTAGGGAGGCTGGGGATGGGCAGCTGCTCCGGGGTTGGGCCCCCAAGGGCTTGCTCTCTGGGTCGGCCTCTTCCGCAGTGGGCTCTACCACGTTGAAGGCAGACTGAACGGGGCTGGCCCTGCTGGGACCCAGCTTTGCAGACGAGGTGCTCAAGTCTGTCCATGAACTCGGAACTGACTCCCAGGAACTAGACTTGTGATGATTAACATCCAATTTAGATATCCAATTTATTATTTTATTGTGAAAGAGAAAATACTAGGTTAATAGAGACTAATTTTATCCCCTAACCAGGCTGTCTTTCATTACCGGATTTTTGGGAGCCTTAATGGACACAATGCTCTGAGTCAAATATATCTCAATAAAGCTGAGAAAAAGAGTGAAGCATCTTGTGAACTGGTCCTGAGGCATCACCCTGCCCTCCTGACGTGGGACTGGGGTCTGGGGGCGGGGGTGGTGGTCCTGACAGATGCTGTTGCTGTAGCGCCCAGGAGCATCTGCGCAGCCTGCAGCCGCGGAGGTCTCTGTTTGGCCCCCGGCAGCCACCCCGGTGTGTGCTCCTCTGCCCACACTGGCTCTCTCAGGGTGCATTTGTTAACCTTTGTTAATCAGGCTTCTCCCTGGCGATGGTTCCTGCAGGGCTTTATTATTTATGGCGTGCTGGCTCCCCAGGTCTGTCCCAGCAGGGACCCCCACTCCAACTTGTGCTCCTGTTGCTGCTGCTTAGAGACAGACCGTGAATCCCAGTGTCTGGGCACTGCTGTGTCTTGTTAAAGTTTAGAGGATTCCTCAGCCTTCAGGGGAGTCACGTGTGCAAAGCCAAGGGGCGTGTCGAGCACAGGTGGCTTGGGCATCAAGGGAGATCAGAGCTGTTGATGACCTGACGCCCTGCACACCAGCATCTAGTCTTGAAAACAGGGAAACACTAAGACACAAAATCCTGTGATCCCACGTTAGGTGACCCCTCCCATGCTGACACTGAGTTATTAATAATTTTATCAAGAATGTGCTTTCAACATGCCTGTATTTATAGATGTGCTTAACAAGAAATCACCGAGACCTTGGAGGGAAGTTCCTCTTCCCTTTCCTTTTTATGGCCCAGAGGAAGGGAGAAAAAAAAACAGCGGTCTCTGACTTGTCCCTGAGGCTTGAGAACATTCACTGTCCTTCTGAGGATATATTGGGGTCTCCTTGGGCTGTCAGGGGCTTGAATTCAGGGATGCCGGCTGCATTTCTGGGGTACGTTTGCCCTCTCGTTTCCTCCCAGCTGCAGTGATGGCCTGTGACAGTTCGGCCAGGAGCGGGGTTAGCATTCTCTCCCGCCCCCGAGGCCCCCACCTCGACAAGGGCTCAGGGCTGGGCTGGGCTCGCTGTCGATGGCTGAACACCTGCAGGTATGGGGGATTTTGGCCCCAGGTGAAGTCGATTACCAGGAGATAGCCGTCTGCAGTTCCCTTTCCTGAAGCCTCTGGTTCAGTTTGAGAGGATGTGAGGGGCGGCATCAACTGGCAAGGGAGCCAGGTTGCCTGTGTGTGGGTGGAGCCTGACAGCGTCCTTCGTACCAGGCCTGTTTAGGAGACCCGGGCATGGCGGGGGGCTGAATCTGGGGGAGCAGCCCCTCCCGGGGTGGCAGAATGGTTCTGGAGACAGTGCGGGTCAAGCCAGGGGCAGTTGATGAGCTGAACCCAGGCAGGCGCCCAGCTCAGGTGCTCTGTGCACACAGCTCTGCGCTTCCCTCAGAGTCCACTCGCCCCCAGACGCGGCCAGGCTGGCACAAAGAGGAACCATGCTCCCTGGCGAGCGGGCCTGCTCTGTCCTCTGCCAGTCACTCTGGGTTTCCCCAGGGCACTGATGGCAGCGTGTTTAGAACATAAGAATCAAGAGGCCTCCACGTGTGCCCCAGAGAAATGCCACCTTCTGCTTTGCAAAGGGTGCGCCCTTCATGGCAAGAGGCCGCAGGCACCCAGCTTCCTCAGAAGGGCGTCCAGAGAGGCCCCTCCTGTGGGATGTTCCGTTCCCCCGGTGTGTGTGCAGCACGCAGCGGCCGTGACAGGCCGGCAGGCAGGAAGGCTTGAGGCCAGCTCCGTGTTGGGGGCACAGGGGGCGTCCTGGTTCCCACGGCACAGTGTCCCCTCCTGCCACGTCCACCGCCGGGAGCTCGGAGCTGCGGGTGCAGATGTGTAGTCAGGGTGGCGGTGGTGCGGGGTAGGGAGAGTGCGGCATGGGCTGGAAACCAAGCAGCCGGCGGGGTCCTGGAGTCTCTGGAACACCTGGGGAAGCCCCAAGGAGGCAGCTCCCTTCCTGTGGAGAGCCTCTCCGTGGGGAGACTGGCGTGAAGGAAGCGCCCCTGGAGAGCTGGGGTGGGGCTGGCTGGCGCCCTGCTGCCCTAGGGACCCCCTTGTGCACCCCGCCTCCTGTCTGGAGGACAGCATGGCCAGTCTCTGGACGGTCAGCGGTCACTGAGCACTTGGTGTCTGATGCTTTCCTGAAGTCACACCCTCTCAGCAGTCTCGTCACATGGATTTTACTATTATCCCCAGTTTTTGGATGAAGAGGCCAGATTCTAGGGAACTTGAGTGTTGCCCAGTCTCAGGTCAGAAAGTGGCCATGTGAGCCTGGGGCCCTGCAGCCTGACCAGCCGCTCCAGGGTCGCCTCCCTTCTGAACACCAGCATCCCTGGAGGCGCAGGCATCCCTGCTGACACGCTCTTAGGAGGCCATGTGGGGAGCGGCCAGCACCTGGTGAGACCAGAAGTACAGAGGGCTGCATCCCGTCCTGACTCCCAAACCCGAAGTGCAGCCACCTGGCGGGCATCCTGCTCGCTGTAGGCCAGACTCTGTCCCCCCGGCCAGGCCCTCCACAGGGGAGGGCCAGAGACCCCGTGACAGGACGGAGGACGCGCCCCCAGCTTCCAAGAAGTGTAAGTGTGGGCAGTTGGTGCTGAAAGTGGATCCCAGAGAGAGGAGCCCGGTCGCCTGCACGCTCTGCCCCAGCAGCGTGGTGCTGGGAACCGGCCTGTGACTCACCGCCCTCATCTTTAGAAACTGTCCCTGAAGCGTCCGTGCCTCCTGGTGGGACCCCGACCTGTACTTTCCCGCGGCCCACCTGGACGAATGACCCCCTCCGAGGGAAGGCCAGCGGGGTCAGGAGTCATCTGACGTCTGCTGGGAACCGTGCCCTGCCCCATGAAGGTGGGGCAGGACCTCGGTCAGGCCCCGGTGCCCACCTGCACAGGTGCCTGGGACTGCCTGGGGGAGGGGAGGAGCGCGGCTTGGCAGCCCTGCCTTCAGAGGCTTTTCGGTTGATCTGGGGACATATCACTCCAGAATGTTCTGTGAACAAACACGCTTAGAAGCACAAGTGCAGGCCAAGAGGGCCCCCAGTGCAGGGTATGCTGGCTGTGGATGGAAGCCGAGGGAGGGGGCAGTGAAGAGCATGCAGGGCGGGCGTGGGGGGACAGGGCCGCAGGCACAGCTGGGCGACCTGGAGGCAGACGTGTGGAGGCTGTGACTCACGAGCAGGGTGGGCTGGAGGCGGGGACAAGAGCTGCTGTGGGGGTGGGTGTCCCATGGGACGCCCACAGCCCCCTTCCCAAAGACCAATCCGCCAGGAAAGGTGGCGTGCGCAGGTAGGTTCCTGGAACCTTGACCTGGTGGCGGGCAGTGCTGGTTTGGCTTCCCCAGAGCAGAAAGTGTCAGAGGTGACTGGCGGGGCAGCCCCTGCAGACAGAGGGCTGTTGGGCCGCAGAGGTTCGGGTGGGGGACGCCCAGGAGAGAGCGTGGGGCACCCTGGTGTCACCTGGTGCTGAGGTATGACCCTAGGAGGAACTTCTGCACAAAGTGAGTCCCCGTCAGGGCTTCCGGGACTCCTCACCCAAACTCCAGGCTCCAGTCCTGGGGCTTCCGGGCCGTGTGGTCACTGGGTGCCCCTGGTGACCTGAGTGCCCGCCCCTCACCCAGTACCGGGACTTGGGTCCAGGGTCCTTGTGCCCCGCCCACAACCCCGCCACTCCCGCTAGAGGGGGAGACACACTGGCTACAGAGCAGTGATGACACGTGCCTCGTAGTAATGAACAACCACAGTTCATCTGTCTTTCGTTACCACTGGGAGCCAGCAATCCTAAACCATACAGGTGCTAAAATACTCCTCCTCCCAAATTTCTGTGGTTGATCTAAGTCTCAGTAACCACTGTGTGTGCTGTAGTTTTAATAATATAATGGCAACCTCAGACATGGTTGTTTTAAGTACATATCCTTTAATTAACAATGTCTTCTACATGGACGTGAACATGGAGAACTTCCACCTAACAGCCAGCACGCGCAGAGAGAATACGCTACCTTCGTCTTGTCCTTTTCTTTTTCAGTGAATTCAGAAAAAGGCTCCCCTAGTGGCTCAGACACTAAAGAATCCACCTGCAATGTGGGAGACCTGCGTTCGATTCCTGGGTTGGGAAGGTCCCCTGGAGGAGGGCATGGCAACCCACTCCAGTGTTCTTGCCTGGAGAATCCCATGGACAGGGGAGCCTGGTGGGCTACAGTCCATGGGGTTGCAAAGAGTCAAACACAACTGAGCCACTAACACTTCTCATTCAGAAAGACTTGGGATCTGAGCCCCATGGGGACAGTTTGGTCTCTAACATGCAGAGTAGATTTGAAGTAATCAAGGGCAGCCCCGCTGCACAGTTACCTACCTAAACAACATTGGGACTGGGGGGCATTTGAAAGCCACCAGAATTGCTCCCAAAGAAGCACAGTAGCTGCTGTGCTCGGTCATGGCCGACTATTTGTGACCGTTTGGACTGTAGTCCACCAGGCTCCGCTGCCCACAGGTTCTCCAGGCAAGAGCACTAGAGTGGATTGCCATGTCCTCCTCCAGGGGGTCTTCCCAACCCAGGAATTGAACCCAGGTCTCCCACATTGCAGGTGGATTCTTTACTGCTTGAGCCTCCAGGAGAGAAGTGTGGACTTGCTGTTAATGGAATTTGACATCAAATGGGATTTCTATGAATCTCCCAATCTTATCCTTTTAACACTTCTCCTATTTGTTACTTAACATGAAAGAAAAATTTCAAAATTAAAGAACGAGTGGTCTGTGATCAACGATGCGTAAAGACAGGCTGAAAACCTGACATGAAGAGAAATTTAGCTTTGACACAATCACCTACAAATTTGCCAAAGTTAAGACTTTAAAACAAATTATGATTACTCATTAATGTGACAGACCAACACAGAGATATATATACGCATTTTCCCATTTTTCAAAATACATTTTTATTGCAATTGAAAGTATTAGTCCATGGCTTTTTCTATCCTTTTTACTGTGACGTTTATTTTAATTTTGTTCCCGTTTACTTATTGGTATGATGATAAATATAAAATTCAATAAGAAGTTTTTTACAGCACGTGTTTCTCTCCTGTCCCATATTCTTTTTTGTTTCATTTCGTGACCGTTACTGGCTATCACGTGGAGACTCCTGGTCGTCTGTGCTGTGTTAGGGATCCTAGGCCGAGACTGTCAGGGTTACTGCGGCCTGTGGTGGTGGGGGGAGGGGGCCAGTCCCATTCTGATCTGTCTTTTTCATATTTCCTAATAACTGGGGTGTGGCCAACGTGCTTCCATTTCACTCTCTGTAGAGGCTCCAGTGAAAAGACTGAACAGTCTCTGACTTCTCCCATGTCTGTTTTTTCTGGCCCTTTCTTCAAAGACAGTTGCAGTGCACTGTTGCTCTCTGAGGGCCCTGGAGAGAAAGCTCTCTGTTTCCTGAGCAGCGTTCTCCTGTGGTGTCCCTTCCACTCAGAGACTCGGGTACAAAAACGTGCATTTCACGAGGCTCAAGTGCAAAAACCTACGTTTCACAAGAGGCTCAGGTACAGAAACGTTCATTTCACAAGAGGCTCAAGTACAAAAGCACATTTCACAAGAGGTGAACAGAGGCTGAAGGACCCCCTCTCTGCTATCAGTGCATCTTCAAATTGCCACCTCTCCCAGTGCATTTCAGAGACTCAGATATATAATCATTCTACATACATACAACTTCCTATCTCCTCTACTGCAAAAATCACAAAGCCCTTCTGTTTGCTGTTGGAACCTAATTTAAGTGTTTATGAGGCTTTGATGAAT
>NW_011494893.1:201468-205179 GCF_000754665.1 Bison bison bison
GGTGGGCTGCAGTCCATGGGGTCGCTAAGAGTCGGACACGACTGAGCGACTTCACTTTCACTTTTCACTTTCATGCATTGGAGAAGGAAATGGCAACCCACTCCAGTGTTCTTGCCTGGAGAATCCCAGGGACGGGGGAGCCTGGTGGGCTGCCGTCTATGGGGTCGCACAGAGTCAGACACGGCTGAAGCGACTTAGCAGCAGCAGCAGCAGCAGCAACACCACTAGCACCTGAGTCGTGTTTTGTTTTGCTTCTCAAGCTGAAAGTAGGATTCTGCTGACATGTTTCACGTTTGTATCCTCTCTGTAAGTCAATCAGTCAAAACCACTAGTGGCCCCAGTATGCCCGCAGCCCTGGGCCAGGCCCCCGCCCAGCCAAGCCCACGGGTCTGCCGAGGGCACAGGCTGCTCTGTGCACAGAAAGGCCTGTGCTAGGGTCTCCTCTGGGATTCCTTCTGCAGCCAAAGCCCAGCTCCACTTCTCCAACTGCAGATGCGTTCTTGTGGCTGGGATTTCTACACACAGCTACGTATTTCTTACAATGTCACTGACCTTCGTCTTGTCCCCTTTCACTCTGATCCATGCGCTTGCTATCTGATAGCCCTGTTCTGTTTCCTGGATTTCTTCATTCATTGCCTTTCTCACAATTTATATTCATTTCTCAGAAAAGGGTGATGCTGATTGTTTGCTGTGAAACTAGCTCTGGACAAAGTTCATGGAACCAGCTGAAACGGTTGCTTAAAGCCACGTTTCTTCTCTCCGGAGAGGCACGGCTGGTCCTGGCACTGCACACCTCTCTGCAAAAGACGCGGACAATGTCAGCGGCGGGAATGCTGAGCTGCCCCAGGCTCGGCGCCAGGTGCTCTGCTGCGTCACTGCGTGCAGACGTGCCTGCTTTATGGCGGCACCCCTTTTCTCCAGGTTTCTCGGGGAAAAGTCTACACTCTAGGTTGTCTCTCAACAGGTTCTTCCTGAGATTATGAAAATTTATCCACCCCCCACCCCGCCCATAAAAGGCATCTACAATGGCATTCAGAAAAGTACTTTGGCTTGGTCAATTCATTTTGCTTGGCAAAATGCTCCCATGCAGAGAGCACCTGCAGGCTCACCTATTCATCTTCCCAGCAGAGCTGCGTAGTGGCCAGCACCGGCGTTCAGGCAACCTGGAACTCAGGTCTGACTCCTAGTCCAGTGCTCTTTGCTCTACAGCACGTCAGAACCAACGGGCTCTCCGTGTGAGCAAAACAAAGATGACCGCCAAAATAATTTGGGCACAAAGGTTGAAGCAGTGTTGCCATGTGACACAGCCAGGTCCCAGCGGATTGATTTATGACTTAATAAAGCAGAATTGAATCGCAGAATCGCAGGCTGCAGTTACCTGGTCTCCACATGATCCACTCACATAGGAAAGTGTCATTCCTGGAGGAATGTGGCTCTGAAACTGTCTTGAGGCTTGTAGACTGGAGCTGGTTGTGTCACTGACGAGGCCCAGAGAAGCCAGTGGGTAGAAGGGCAGCAGGTAGAGAGGGGTCTGCTGGGGGCACTGCGGGAAGAACCGAGGCAGAGGTGCAGACAGTAAGCTAGAGGGGAGCGGCAGCGGGCAGGCGGCCCGGGAGCCAGAAAGACAGGGAGGGGGAGTTGGTCTGGCGGAGGGACGGACCAGGAGCGGGGCCCGCGGTCCTGGGGACTGCCCAGGAGGAGTGCAGTGTGCTGCTATCGTGCTGGACAGGTCAGCATGAGTCACACATTCTCCAGCGCAACTCTAGACCAGTGGCGGCTCCTCAGTCTCCACCGAGGCATCAGACATACCTCAACATACCTTTAAGACCAGAGACTTGGTCTCCTCTTATCCAAAATTCTTTTACCCTAAAACTTAAAAAAAATAGATCTCAGGTCCATGGAAAAGAACTGACTTTTTCAAGAGAAAATTTGAGTAGGAAAGGAAACCATGGGGCAGTTGAAAAGTAGTTACAACAACCTATCTGAAGCGGCAATGGCAACTATTTTCATGGACAAGGGTTAAGTATGGTGGTGACTACATCTCTGATTCTCTTCGCTAGAATAAACCTAGCTGAGTTGTTGAACCAGTAACCCTGCCTCCCGCTTTGGTTTCTGTAAGTTTATAACTTGAAGCGTAGAAGGCGAGTCACCTAGCTTGCATCACTTGGGCGGTGAGGACCATGCTGCTCACTCTGGTCATGGCACTCGACAACTGTCAACATTTGGAAAGAGAACTTTCAAAATTACTCCTGAAGCTTATCTTTATGTATCTGTCCAAAAGAGGTAGGCAAGGAAGCCCCGACTCTGGGTCTGCTCTGGCAACGTCGCCTTCTCCCCCAGCATTAGAACGTGCTTGTTTTTGCGTGTTCGTTGCCCAGACCCTACTCAGCAAAGCCCCCTGTGACGCTGTGTGTATTTCGCAGGACACGCGTGAGGCAGCCTCTGTCTTTCACCGTCCGTTGTTGTGGCTGATCCGCAAGTCAAAGAGAACACTCTACATGACACTTTCTAGGAAAGCAGTGGGGTTTAATCGGTAGGTCAGCATCCTTCCTGCCCTCAGCTCACTTTGGAGGTTGGGCCTAATCAGAATTATTGATCATTCATTCAGTTGCTTTTCCTGAGACTTTGGCAGGCGTTGTTGGGTGAACCTCCTCCTAGCGCCTTCCATCGGGGCTGGTGTGAGTTCCCATGTCCTCAGTTTGCTGGCCTTCAAGTAGGGACAGGACTTCTCAGAATTTCACTGTCTTGTAACATATCAGATGTAGAATCATTAAAACAGAAAGTTATCTTTTTGCGTGAGAGGCCTTGGGGGAAATTTAAATTGTTAAATTTAAATTGAAAATGAAATCATCTCTTCTCTTCCACAAAGTCCCCACAGCTTCCAGCGAAAGGAGGTGGGGGATGAATTCAGTATCAGCACCTTTATCCAACACTTGGCCACAATGAAGTGTTGGGATAATTTACCCAACAGCCTCCATCTCTAACCCGCTGTTCACGTTTCACAGGTCCATTAGAGCTGAAGATTCTAGAAATGTCAAGTGCTGCCTCATGGAGGGTTGAATATGTATTGGGTATTTATGGTAGGCAATTATAACTTCACCAGGAAGGCTCCAAACCCCTGGGAATAACCAGATTCCAGGTAAGGGAGAGTATTTCTGTTCCCCAAGAAGAGGCCCCAGAATTGTTTGAATAGCAACAGTAGCTGTTGTTTAACATATAGCAAAGGAGATAGGCTTCTTTTTTCTTTTTTTTTCACTGTGGCAGAGCTTTGAGTCTGCCATGGGGGATTCTGGGGGCTTTCAGGCCTTTTTCCCCTTTGCATCTCATGTCACAGTGGGCATGCTCCATCATGAATGCCCCCCAACCCCGTGAAGAATGCACAAGGTCCTCCAGGGCAGACCCCGCTGGCCGCCTGTCTTCTTCGTGGCCAGGTTGGACATGGGTGGCCATGCGTGCACGTTGTTTTCCATAGAAGACGCACATAAGCACTGACTACACAGCCCGTTGAGTTGCATCAGGTGCTAACAGACGGTGCAGCTGTTTGACCGGCAAAAACATCTTGCTCGCTCTAACGGTCACTGTGGTCAGCGGCATGCTGGGGACTGGCCTCGGTTTGGGGGGACCACGGCCCAGAGCCCAGGGAAGTCCCTGGGACGGGGCTGCCATCCTTCTGCAGTGCGTTTACCCTCCTATTGTTTTGTGTTTTTTTCC
>NW_011494893.1:205385-207912 GCF_000754665.1 Bison bison bison
ACCCCGCTGCCCACCCGTGCACTGGCGTTCCCTGTGAACTGCCTTGCAGAATGTGCCACATAAACAGGCCCATGCAGTGTGTGACCTCTGGGTCTGGTGTCCTTCCTGGCATAAAGTTTTGAGAGTCATACATGGTGTAGCATGTGCTGCTGTTTCTTCCCTTTTTATTGAACAGCCTTTGTTTTAGTTTAGTTTTGTTTTGCTTTTTACCAGAGTTAAGGATTCACCGATAGTTCTCCACTGGGATGTCTGGGGGCACAGTGCTGTCACGTGTGGAGGCAGGCTGCTCCCAGCATCTGGTGGAGAGGCTGGCGATGCTGATAAACAAGCCCAACAGCAAACGTGACCTGTGCCAACATGCCAGCGGTGCTGAAGCTGAGACTTCCTGAGCTGAGCCTCAGGAAGCATCCTCTCACCCTCGAGGCACACGTTCAAAGCCAAGCATCGCCTGCGTACCACGTATCACTGACGTTCTGTTTGTCTAATTTACATGTATGTTTAAAACACAAACTCATTTGTAAAACTGATACTCTTTTTTACCATTTGGGAAAATTTTGCAATCTCCAAAAATATTATTCGACAGGCTGCATTGTCCACCAGGGAGAAAGAGGAGGAAGAGGAGTACACAGTTCTCGTTTCCTGGTTGAGGTCTCAGTAGAACTTGGTTCTGAAAATTTATTGACAGAAAAGGGGCAAATGGTGTGGCTTGTATAGCTTAAATTCTAGGAGCTTCAAGAATCGTTGAGGGCTTATAATAAAGGAATTTAATAAAGGACATTAAGTTTACTTAGGGAAACATTGCACCATAATTTCTGTGGCATAACAGCGTTATCTACTCTGGTTATACTTTTCCATTTCATCTCCAGACCTTTGAATCTCAATGTTATTCTTAACATTAATGAATAAAGTTTACAAGGAGTTAGACAGATCCAAAAAACAAAACTGAAGACTTTCTTATCACCCAGCCTAACACCTCTCTTGAGAAAAGGAAATCAACCAGAATGGAAATACTTTGTTTTCCCTGAGACTAGGGTCCTTGCTTGACTTTCCCTCTCAAGCGGTTGAGGTGCCAAGAGATGGGATTGCCTCTTGGTCCCTTTGAGCTTCGTGTGGTGATGAGTAAGAAACAAGGTTCTCTGGAGCTTAGTAACGCAAGAGGGGACTCAAGTGCTGCGACTGGAAAAGCCGCCCCAGCAGGGGCACCTCTGGGTATCTGGCAAATAAGCAGTGTGCTCCCGCCACGCTGGGCGGCTTCTCGCTCAGACCTCAGACCACTCCTGTGTCCCCGCAGGCAAGGCAGGGCGCGGGGCAGGCTGGGTGGGGTCTCCTGGAAGCTCGCCTGCTTTCTGACCTCCCGTATTGCCCCTGGGTCTCATCAGCTCCTCCTGCCTTCACGTCAGAACTACGTGGTGGAGGTAAACTGAGGGCAAATGCAAACATACACGTGCTGCTGTGCACACATGTATGCACACGGGCGCGTGTGTGGCCACATGACACACACGACACACACATGTGCGTGTGCACAGTACACGTGGTCACGGCACAGGTGCACACATGTGTGCACACATGTGTGCACATTGGCACATGTACAGACACATGACACATGACACACACGTGCGTGCGCACACAGTATGCATGGGCACGGCACAGGTGCACACATGTATGCACACGGGCACGTGTACAGACACATGACACATGACACACGCGTGTGCACGCACACAGTACGCGTGGGCACGGCACAGGTGCACACACATTCCTCAGAATGACCATAAGCACTGTGGAGACACAGGCATCACCCTCAGGTAGTTATTTTGTGTCTGTGTTACAGTTGAGGACCCAGGCTCAGAGAGGTCGAGTGATTTTAACAGGGCCACACAGCTGGTAAGTAGTGGAGATTAGAATGGAGTTTTCTCTAAATACAAATTCCCAAAAGAGAAGCAGTACTAAAGGAGATCTGGCCTTTAAAATCTGTACCCAACAGAAACAGACCAGATGATGACAAGCATTTATATCTCCCGGTTCTAGAGGCAGAAGTCCAGGGTCAAGGTGTCAGCAGATGTGGCATCTGGGGAGGCCCCTTCCCGGTTCACAGATCTCCATCCTTGCTTGTGTCCTCTTGCGGCGGAAAGGCCGAGGCAGCTGCCTGGTCCCCTCTGCTGCTGCTGCTGCTAAGTCGCTTCAGTCGTGTCCGACTCTGTGCGACCCCATAGATGGCAGCCCACCAGGCTCCCCTGTCCCTGGGATTCTCCAGACAAGAATACTGGAGTGGGTTGCCATTTCCTTCTCCAATGTATGAAAGTGGAAAGTGAAAGTGAAAGTGATCTGTGGGGATGCTAATCCCATTCCTGAGGCTCCGTCCTCAGGACCGATCACTCCAACCCCCAAGTCCCAGCCTCCTAACACCTTCACCTTGGGGGCCAGGGCTGCAGACTCGAATGCCTGTGGCACCGATGCTTCAAACAGCGGTCTGGGCAGCTCACCCTTTGGGCACCGACCCTTCAAACGGCCGTTCTGGGCAGCTTACCCG
>NW_011494893.1:208012-209432 GCF_000754665.1 Bison bison bison
TCTTCCGATCTGTGGGCACTGACTTCCTGTAAGGTTAGCACTGCACGTTCCTCACCTGGAAAGGCAGTGGACACAAGGCTTGTGTTTAGAGTGAGGAGGCTCTGCCATTTCTATCTGCTTGCTCTTCATTCCTGCCGCCTTCAGTCACAGTTTCTTGCTAATAGTTCTTTGGGGGCCTGTCTGCTCAAATCCACATACAGGGCTCTGCAGTGCCCATGCTGGTCACCTCTAGGAGGGGCCACTATCACTCTCTTGGCTAATCGAGGAGTCGGCTCATTTGTTTAAAGTGAAGTCGCTCAGTCATGTCCGACTCTTTGTGACCCCATGGACTGTAGCCCACCAGGCTCCTCCATCCATGGAATTTTCCAGGTCAGAGTACTGGAGTGGGCTGTCATTTCCTTCTCCAGGGGATCTTCCTGCCCCAAGGATCGAACCCAGGTCTCCCACATTCCAGGCAAACACTTTACCGTCTGAGCCACCAGGGAAGCCTTTGTTTAGACTTTGCGTTAAAACAGACAGAAGTTCTGGCATACCCATCTGGAGATCTGCTAAGAACACACAGCTGGCCTGCGGTGCTCTGGCCCCTAGAAGGGAGCTGTGCAGTGGCGGGTGCTGACACAGGCTCACTGGGAGAGAGAAGGAATTTGGACAGAAGTCACCTTCCTGTCAAAGACTAACAGGGCCAGGTGATAAACCTTCGGGTGGAGCTAAGCCTGGGAGCTCCGTCTAGTCTAGGGGGCGGGGTGCTCAGGCAGCTTTCCAGACTCCCACATGTGCCTCATGGAGTCTGAGCCGTGAAGTGGTGCCTCTGGATGGGCAGGGAGTAATGGGGGGCCAGGGGGAGACTCGGGGTGTAAACTCTGCTTTCTGTGCTCTCACCTCCCAAAATGAATCGGGGGCCAGGCTGACACAGACAGCACGTGTGCCCTGTACGCTTGCCTCACACCTTCAGCACCGGGGCCCTAGGAGTCCGCCAGGAGCCCTGGGTACCACCCTCACACAGAGGTGGGGTTCACTCAGGCCTTGTCTTAGAGAAGTCCGGTATCAGAGTCTCACAATAATAAAGATGCAAGCACAAGTGCTTCATTTTAGGGGAATTCAACAGTCACGCTCAGGACGGCGTGTCGCCCTCCAACTCGCTCCTGGGGCTGCCCGCCCCCAGCTCTGGATGCCCCAGCTCTGGATGCCCCCAGCTCTGGATGCCCCCGGGCTCTGGAGGCCCCCAAGCCCTCAACGCCCCAGCTCTTGATGCCCCCAGCTCTGGACGCCCCCAAGCTCTCGACACCCCAGCTCTGGACGCCCCCAGCTCTAGACCCTCCAGCTCTGGACACCCCCAGGCTCTGGACGCTCCCCAGGCTCTGGACGCCCCCCCCTCCCCGGCTCTGGACGCTCCCTGCTCTGGATGCCCCCAAGCTCTCGA
>NW_011494893.1:209731-210107 GCF_000754665.1 Bison bison bison
TGGATGCCCCCAGGCTCTGGCTGCCCCCAGCTCTGGACGCCCGCCACCACCACCCCCGCCTCCCCCGTGGGCTTGTGTGTCCCCCACGAGCATGCAGAGGAGCCCTGACGACCTGTTGCCTATGTGCCCTAGCGGCCCTGCCCGCCGATGTCCTAAGACACACCTGTCCTGAGTCCTGGCTGCTCTGACAGCGCTCAGGGTGACTTACCCTCTCCTGGACTCTGTTTCCTTACCAGCTACTTTTAGAATTATGAGACGCTTGATTCCTAGTTTCCGGCTCCCCAGGCTGGCAGAAGCTGGAACTACCTAAAAGCCTGATTCCTTCTGTGTCCCACATGCAGGCTTGGCTCCAGAGCAATTTGCGGGCAGGGGTGGG
>NW_011494893.1:210215-211095 GCF_000754665.1 Bison bison bison
TGGGGGCTGAGGGGCACCTCTGCCAGGGATGGACGCAGGGGCCTCGCTCCAGGAGGTGTGGATTGGGCACAACTGTGGTTGTGAAACAAGACTCAGAAACAGTCAAGTTCAAGCCCCGCCGCCCCAAGGGCTGATTCCAGCAAGATGACCTGCTGTGGGCGAAGTGGGGGAAACTACCCAGGAACCCGAGATGAGATGCGTGGGGCCAGAAACCTGGCCGGCTTGAGGAAGAGAGGGAGGAGCTGAGAACACAGTGGCGGCACAGGAGCCCGGCCACTCCCACCTCCAGGCAAACGCGCCTAATGTGAGCGGCCAGCAGACAGGAGCTTCCAACCTATGGATTACAACTGTTGGGTCCTAATCTATGGAACAAAGTAAGCGTCCATGAGTCCACAGTGATGGATATAAACACATAAATAGATAAGCAAAGGACAGAGCCAGGCAGCTCCTCCTTACAGAAGAATTCAAGCCAACAAACGTGGAAAAAATGAGGAAAGGGCCGAATCACCAACAGGCAAACTTCACAGTAAATGACATTGCAGGAAAGATCTGCTCGTGGACACAAGTCAGGGGACTTTGAGAGGAAAATAGGATGTTTTCATAGTCTCTTATGAAAGATACGTCTTATGATAAGACAGGCAACTTATCGCTCCCCAGAGATTGATCAGTTTAAAAGAAAGAAAATAACCGCACAGTCCGAATCGTGGAGAGCACCCGCAGCTGTGGTAACCGGTGAGGAAGGCCCATCTCCAGGAAGAAGAGGCACCCCGAGGTGATGCTCGCAGAGGACCACGCACATCTCTATGGGATTCCTGCCGAAATGCGCCACCTCAACCACTCTGCACTGAGGAAACACCAGGCAAGTCCTCACGCTGACACT
>NW_011494893.1:211195-211906 GCF_000754665.1 Bison bison bison
CACTTTCCACAAGAGCATGAGCCCAAGGGCATGCAAGACAAGGAAACGTTGAGAAACCATAGAAAAGTTCTAATGATCTGCTCTCCTAAAAAACAAAGAGATGATGAGGGTTGAGATGCAGAGAAGCTCGTGAGCCTGGCCTGAGCTTGGCCTCACTTGGGAGCCTCGCCAGTCCAGGGCAACGTGGCCCCGAAGTCTCTGTCGGGATGAAATGAGGCGTGAGGGAAAAGCACCTGAGTGTTGAGGTGGAGACGGACAGTTAAGATGGTACAAACGCAGATGTCTGTTTTTTTTTTTAATTAATTTAGTCTTATTTGAAAAACTGCCTGAATTCTTGAATTCTTGTTGCCTGCCTGAGAACTTGCTTCGTGTAGAGCACTATTGTAAGTCCTTGGAGAAAGAAAAGAATTAGAAAACACGATCCTTACACTTAGAACCTTGGGGGAAATAAGGCATCGCAAGATGAAGACACAAAACAAAGATTAAAATATGCCTATAATCATTAACCACACACTTGCCTCAACTACAGCACTTGCTAACTCTAGTCATCAGCCTCCAACTTGCGAGTGGTTGGGGGTTAAATCGCTGTCTGCACGTCTTTGGCAGCGCTCAGCCTCTGCTGCTGGGTGCAGCCTGTCTGCAGGCGCGGGGCAGCCTTCTCGTGCGGTGGTCTTCCTCATTGCGCAGCGGGTGCTCGGGGGCATGTAGACC
>NW_011494893.1:212006-214494 GCF_000754665.1 Bison bison bison
CCACCAGGGGTGCCCTAGCGTGCGGTTGTTTGAAGATGGTGCCAACCTGCCAGTGCCGGCCTCACAGCCCAGGGAGTGCCGTGCATGTTGTTAAAGGTACTCAGGAATATTTGATCCATGAATAAAATGTCTGACAATTTCTAAAAATGCTTATGATGAGTGGATAAAGAAATGTGTTATATACATACATGGGAATTGTTTGACATGATGGACGGACCTTGACGATGGCTGTTGTACTCGGTGAGGTGGGCAGATGCTGAACCCGGGGAGGAGGGCAGACCTCGTACCTGGGGAGGCGGGCGGATGCAGGACAGATCCTGTGTGGCCTCACTTGTGTGCAGAATCTCAAGTTGTCACACTCACAGCAGAGGGGAGAAGAGTGGCCGTGGAGGCCAGAGGAGGAGAGCAGGTGATGCTCAGACAGCGCCGGCAGCCGCAGGCACCAGCTGCACGCACAGGTCCTGGAGTCAGTGTTGAGCCTGGGGCCTGCGGCTGACGGCGCCGTGACGCAATTACACTTGGCTGAGGTGATTGGCCTGTATTAAGTGTTCTTGCCGCAGAGTAACAACAACAATAGTAGTAGCAATAGTAATAATAAAAGGGGTGGGAGGAAGCTTTGGGATGGATATGTTTGTGGCCTTGATCACGTCCCAGACGACACTTATTCCCAAACTCAAGTTATATACATTGAGTAGGTACAGCTTTTCACAAGTCATTCAGACCTCAATATAGCAGCTCACAAGTTAAATACATAATTAATTGACTTTCAGAAGCCATGCACAGAGACATGAGATGAACTCTGAGGTGGAACTCCTGCTAAGCAAAGGGACAGCCTGTTAAAAGTGAGCAGCACAGACAGGGCCAATCCAGGAAGACGCAGTCGAGAGCTGTGGGTGAATGCTCGAATTTGGGCTGCAAGGAGAGTATTCTGGGATGGAGCGAGACCTGCCTTTTTCCACAGAAGACACAGTACTCGGGCACGAGGAGACGGAGCTGGTGGAGTTGAGACACATCAGTGAGGTTTGAGCTTCTGGTTAAAGAGAACAGAATAGGCCGTTGGGTCCAAGGTCACGAGGGTGATTGTATCAGGAAGATGGATGTCTCCGAAGTATTTGGTCAGATGATCAGGGCTGATTCGAGAGTACTATGAGGCCAGGAGATGCTGAGAAGCAGGAAAGGAATTTAGCTGGATGCCAGCGGAAGATGAAAGCAATGAAGACAGAGCAGGAGGTCTGAGCCCATTGTGGAGGAGGGGTTGGTCGGCCTCTGCAGAGGAGCCGAGAGGCCCTGAGACTCAGAAAAAGGAGGGGGTGTTGGATTTCTGCCAGGAGAATGTCCTTGGTGGTTTATTAATAAAAGTAGCTTCTTCATGGTGAAGACCAGAGAACCGACGGTCAACGGAGATCGCGTCAGGGGCAGCAGGCTCGCTGTATTTATTACATCTCTGTGCACGCATGCTCAGTTGCTCCGTGTCCAACTCTTTACGACCCATGGACTGCAGCCCTCCAGGCTCCTCTGTCCATGGGATTCTCCAGGCAAGAATACTGGAGTGGGTAGCCTTTCCCTCCTCCAGGGGATCTTCCTGATCCAGGGATCGAACCCAAATCTCTATTGTTTCCTGTACTGGCAAGTAGGTTCTTTACCACTAGAGCCACCTGGGAAGCCCAGTAAATCTCTGTATTTCTGCCCAAATACCCAATGCATCCAGAAGACCATCCTGGAATTCTGACAGTGGAATTCTGTGTTTCCCTGCCAAGAGCTTCAGTCCAAGCCAGACTTCAGACAATCCAGGAAAGCATACCAGCGTGAAGATGCATAACTTGCATCAAAGACGTTGGAGGAGAATTTTACAGCAAGAAGAAGGGGAGCGTGGGGCTGGCATAGACTGAGGGGCTAGAAGAACATGCAGGGCAGGAGGTGGCATCAAGCTGTGAGCATCTGGTGTGTGCGGACACCGCCCCGCCCTCACGGGCTGCCCTCCGGAGAGCGAGCGTGGGTGACCGGCCAGGACAGTGACGGGAGCGGAGGCCAATGGTCTCCGACCTGAAGGACCGTCTGACCCAGGGCTGTTCCTGTGCCGTGGTTTTCATGCCGGTCGCACTGGGCTCCGCTCACAGGAGGCAGGTGGCTGAGGGGCTCTGTGTCCCGCCCATCTGTTGACATGGGTGCTCCTAGCACCCCCTGATCTCAAGGGTTCATCCCTAAGGAGAACCCTAGCACCCGCCCCGTCCTGCCTGCTCTCTGTGGGCAGCCCTGTGTGGCAGCTGCCAGCCAGAGGCGAGGTTGGCCCCCTAAGCCAAAGGTTCACCTTGTGGGGACCTCTGACCTCCCGACACGGGCAGGCCACGTGGGGACAGTCGTGGGAGCAGGTCCCTGACCACACGCAGCCAGCTCCCCACTTCCGGGGTGGGGCAGCGTCACAGTCCAGGCTCGGTTTGGGAGAAGAGCCTCCACAGAGCTGCTGCCTCCTCGGGGCGCCCCTGCCCTT
>NW_011494893.1:214672-218703 GCF_000754665.1 Bison bison bison
CCTGCCCTTCCCCCCCGACCCTCTCCTCCCTCCTGCCCCAGCGCGTGTCCTTCCAGGACCTGGAGCCTTGAAGGAAGTCGCCTTGGGTGGCTTGCATCAGGGCCACCCCAAAGCTGTGCCAGGAAACCTCCTGGAAGGGAAGTGACAGGACCACGTTGGGGAGCGTGTCCCTCCTGACCTCCACTCCCCAGCCTGAGCGCTCTGGGGTCCCACCATGCCAGAGAGGCTGGAGTACCCCCACCTCATTGCCTGCCAGGGCCTGTCTGCCCGCCCCCAGGCTTCTGAGGAGGACTCCACTGCTCTTCAGAGGACAGTCCACCCCAACAGCCCTGACCCCCCGTCCGGCTCCCATCCTCCACCCGGAATGCGGTCACCCTCTGAGCCTACGTCTTGGCACCCCCAGGCCGAGCAGCGCCCCATCTCTCGCCCGCTGAGCCGGCTCCTCCGACCCCTAGTGCCCCCGCTGTGAAGTGGCCTCCTGACCCCCGGCCCCCTTCTCCCAGCTGTGTCCAGCGTGAGTGGTCCCGGGACCCCAGAGACAAGTGGACAGAAATGCAGTTTTCTGGGCCCAGTGTCCAAGTCTGCACCCTGGACTCCAGTGATGCGTGGACAGCCAGGGTCCTGCCCACACAGTGCGGGTCCCACGGCTTCCCTCCCTGAGGCTCTCGTGGGCTTCCGGGCCCTTTCTCCCCGAGTCCCCCTTCGTCTGGACCACGCTCTCCCACAGGGCCCCAGCTCAAACGTCCTTCCCGTCCTCTGTAACACTGACGCCGTCAAGCTCCAGGTCAAACACCATCTTTGTAACGCTGAGTTCCCTCAGTGCCGCCCCCTTCCAGTGGCCTGACCAGATTTCCTCTGGGGGCAGGCGGGCCCTCCTCCTGGGTTCCTAGGAGCCTGGCTCCAGGAACCCCGAGAATCTCAGAAGAAGATCTCTGCAGAGATCCAAGGTATGACTGCAGCCTGAAAGGGAGAGTAGGGTCCTTACTTCCGATTTCAGGACCCTGCTTCTACAAGCCCTGCCTCCCACGAGAGGGGCCACCGCAGAATCTTACTGAGAGAGGGGATCCTGAAGTCGCAGGACTGTCCACTGCTGCGAGGGGAGGACCGTCCCTGACCCATGGAGGAGGGTGGGACCTGGACAGGTGCTCGGGCCTGGATCTCTGGGGCACCTGCTTCTGCTTCTCCGAGACCTGGTCCCACAGTGGGGGTTGCAGCCTGTGGCCGAGCCTGGGCCTGAGGTTCTGCTGCCGCAGGTCGAGACACCTGGACAACAGAACAGAAACCTCGGGATGAACAGACGGAGGGGCATGGGGGGTTCATGGGGCCTCCTCACAAAGGACTGAAGCACCACCCACTGAGACCTGTGCGTGATTTTCAGGGCTTCAAGAATAAGCTTTTTTTTTTCTGAGCATTATCCTGTTAGCTAAGAGAAAAAAACAGCACACTCATCATACTCACTCATACACACTCATCAACTGGATGCTTTGAGATGCAAAGGAAACAAATAAGGACTTTGCTGATGGACCCTGAACTTGATTTTCAAAAGGAAGAAATTTTGAAGTAATTGGGAAATTTCATTGAGCTTTTTTTTCAGTAAACTTTTAAAAAGGATTTTATAAAGATGGAGGCACAGAAGAATGGGTTAGAAGACTTTCATTATCGATGCTACAAAGTCAAGGAACAACAAAAATGTATCCCCCAGAGGGATGGCACATTAATTTATAAAATAAAAATTGGTATAAATCACAAACTGGCAAAATGTTAAGCCTCCCGAAGATTCTATGCGGGTCACCCAGAACAAACACCTCGGAGAACAACCTGTAAGAATCCATTCACCACTTGTGACCATCAGGGACGCTGGCAACACTTTGTTCAAGATACAAGCAAAGTGCATGAGCCAAAGAAGTGTGACTAGGGTGTGCACAGCACTGCTCCTGTGAGGCCTTACTTCTGTATAAGCTGGTTCCAGACAATATCGACCGAAAACAGAACAGAATTCAGTGAGCAGAAAGGGACACTCAGGTCCATGGGCTTATCCAAAGTGCCCTGCCTACTGGCTTTGAATGACGATTTTGCAAAGAGCTGAAGAAGCACAACCTTTAGAAGAGAAAGGGATTTTCTGAGGGGAGTTTCAAGACAAATTTCACTTTAAACAGGAGGAAGGACACAGGCTACTTCCGTAACCCATGAGAGCCTCCTGGACACGGGGTACCTAGGAGGAGCTGCTGGGGTCAGACTTCCCAGGGTGCTGGGGGACCACACCCAGCAGAGAGGACAGAAGGCGAGGACAGCCGGACACTGGCAGGGCCAGCAGGGGGAGAGTGGGCACCCGCGGGGACCTCGGTCATTCCCACAGAGCTGCCCTGGCTGCTGGCGTCGGGGCCGCGGCAGGGTAAGCCTTATGAAGACCACCCACTGCAAGCTCTCAAGAAGCTGGACAGCTGCCAGTGTCCAGCCCACCCCTGTCACTCCCCAGGGGCCATGAGCACCCTGCTTGCCTTGTCTCCCTGGCCACACAGACCGTTCAGACCTTTGAAGGCTGGAAGTCCAGCCCCCAGATGGGACTCCACGGGGGGCACCTCCAGCCACCCCTCTGCTCCCGCCATGGTCGCTGGACAAAGGTGAGCTGGGCAGCAAGCGCTCTGATGCGGGAGGCACGGGAGGGCAGGAGGGTGGCTAGGGCGGTGGGCAGCTGTTCCTCAGGACCAGCAGAGCCGGGGATTTGGCACGTGAGGGCCAGGTCCTGGAGGCCTCGCAGAAAGGCCGGTGACAGATCCGAGGCCGGGGGCTGCAGCAAGCTGCGTGGCCTCACGGACCAGCAGGTCCTGTTGACATCAGTGCCCCAACCCCACTCACGAGTGTCTACCTCTCAGATGGAGCCCTAACACCTGTCTCATTTCCCCACTAGCACGTGGACAGGCAATGGCGCCACCCTGCCACCCACCGAGCTTGGAAGGGGCAGAACAGCGTGGTCTGCGGCGTCCTGCGTGCATCTTCTGAGGGAAGACCCAGGCCTGGCCCCCCCAGAGCCGAGAATCCACACTGCACTTCCCAGGGCATCTGCTCCCACAGCCCTGGGAGCGTGGCGGGCTCGGTGGACGACCTGTGTCCTCAGACGCAGTCAGACTTGGCCCCCTCACACTTCAGAAACAGGGTGAAACATCCTCATTCATAAATGAAGACCTTAGAGCATTAAAGAGAAAATATGTTCAGATTTTTTAAGCTGTGGAGAGTAGCGGAAAGAAAGTTTTTTAGTATCCAAATTAAGGTTAGCAACTCAAGCTAAAATCACTTAATGCGTACAGAGCCTCTAAACAGCTGAGTGTCAAGGGCGTCTAACACAGAAAGCACAGAGCAAGCAAGGAACCGACAACTTCCAGGCAACGGGGACGAGGCTGCTTCCTGGCCATGGAAGCCCCCTCCAGACCCCGGCCCCACTTCCAGGCTCCCCGAGTTCCTGTACCGTCGCCCTCGGCTCCCCTGCTAGAACCTCCAGAGAGGTGCCGGCCTCCAGACCCAGGGAAGCTGGCCAGGCGCAGCCCGTGGTGGGCACAGGTGAGGATGAGGGGGCTTGCAGGGTCCCTGAGCGGAGCCCAACCGCAGCCTGTCCTGGAAGCTGTGAGCAGGCAGGAGCGCCCCTTCCTACGAGGCTGCTGCTCCCCTATCCGGAATCGACACAGACAACATGCATCCCTCAGACTTAGCCCCGTTGCTCCTCCAGGCTGGCCACTGGGGTCAGGGTCCTAGACAGCCTGGCTGGGGGTGAGGAGGACCCCAGCCCTGCCCAGGGGAGGCACTGGCAGGATGCAGGCCAGTGCTCTTGGATGGGCTCTGAGGGCACCAGGCGTCCAGTCTGGGGACCTTCAACTAAGACAGACGGGACTGAACCCCCAGCGAGGCCCCCCAGGAGACGCCGGCCACACGCAGGCAGGAGGCGAGAGCAACAGCCCCACCCAGGGGGCAGCGGTGGGAGCAGGGCAGGACCTGCAGGTCACAGTCTTCACCACTGGCTGCCCAGGTGGCTCAGGGGG
>NW_011494893.1:218803-223980 GCF_000754665.1 Bison bison bison
TGGCGCAGGGGGCCAGCGTGGGAGCAGTTAGGGGGAGCGGGGCCATCACCCGCAGCGACCATGTCGGGAGGTGTGCCCCCAGTGTCCTCTTCACCCCGAAACCTCCCACCCCCAGTCTCTGTGCCTGGAAACACCTTATTTCAGCTCCAGCTCTCTGCACCCAGGCCCCCTTCTGCCCTCCTCTGACCACCCTCCACGCACCCTGGACTGAGAGCCTCTGCTCTCCCTGGGGCCCTGGGTTCTTGCCTCACCCAGGCCCTCCTGCTTTCCATGGAGAGTCCTCACCTCCCACCAAGGGTGCAGGGGTCATGGTGAGACAATGCTCAGAGAACCAGCACCATCTCTACATTGTGTGACCAGGAACGTTCTGGGTGCATGCAGCTTGCTTGGCCTGAATTCTCAGAGTGGTGATGGCCACGTGTAAACAAGAGGCAGCCTGCGTGGTTCCAAGACCCTGAGACTGGAGGGACTGGGTGCCGGGCAGAGCCAGTTATCACAGCCTGCCCCCGACAGGACCCGCAAGGCTCAGGGTGACACTTCTTATGTGTCAAGTGACGCGTGCCCCACAGTGTCCAGCTGGAAGAAGGGGTGAGCTTGAGAATAACCCAGCTGCAAACGGGAGGAATTGGCTTTTCACCTATTGCTTCAACTTTCAGAAAATTGCCCAAAGTCTTTGCAAACCATTTGCCCTTTTGTTGGCTTGGTGAAGGGAGCTGGCAGAATCACAGGGTCCCTTGTTCAAGCCACGTCACTGCTGATGCAGAGTCAGGAAGACACGTCACAGAGGCTTCTCAGAACACTGGCAAGAAGAGGAGACAAGAGGGAACAGCTGTTTACACAGTATCTTTGATTCTGTGACTTTCTGTCATGTAATTGATTAAAGTCGCAGACCCATCTTCCTGCGTGCCTGGCAGGGGGTTGTTCTCTGTGCCTGCACGCAACAGGGTCCCCAGCCAGGCCTGGGCTCTGAGAACGCTCCAGGCTGCTCTGTTTCATGGAAGAAGCTCAGGCCACTGAATTAAGTGGAAAAGTGTACACAGACCTGCATAAAAAACGATCAGCTTTAGGGGTACTGTTGATATTGCCCAGGGATTCGTCATGGTGGAAAGTCCAGCTCAGTGCCTTTAGACTGGGTGTGTGGTGGCGACAGCATTTAAGGTTCTTGTCTTTTCCATCCAGAGCATTCCACTGCAACTCCTGTTCTGTGGAAGTGGTTGATAAGGTTAGACTTCCCAGAGGATGAAATATTCGCGAGCAGGATGCTCTGAGTGTGGAACGGAGCTGTATGGAGAAGAATGAAGTGGAGACCAAAGTTAGGTCAGCAGCTTGAAGAAAAGGCCGTTTTTCTTACTCTGAACTCACTGTAACCTGAAAGGCCGCTGGTTCTGAGAGCAGACGAGGAAACAGTTGTTTAGGGTTGGGAGAAGTCTCCCTGGTCCCTGCAGCCAGCCTCTGCAGCGGAAGGCCTCTCCTCTCTCACCGGAGCAGGGGCCTGGCTGCCCTGGGAATGCTGCCCCCAGCAGACAGACCCGCCTAGGAGCCATCTCGACAGCAGCCAAGGCCCTGCAGGCGGCAGGGAGGACGGAACGTGGCCGAGGGGAGCCGCAGGGGTCTCGGAGGGCGGCCATCTCTCTCTCCTTAGCTGGGCACAGCCTGGGTGCTGCCCGCCCTGCCCCCGGGGCAGCTTCAGCTGGAGATCAAGTGAGGAAAAGTCTCTGAGGTTTCTCTGGATGTTGACGCATAAGTGACAAGAGTCTTGACGGGTTGTACACAGGGTGTGTCAGGCCTGGGTTCCCGCAGGACGCTGGGAGACAGGAAAGCCAGGAGCGCCACTGAAGTCAGAAGGGAAAACCTCGGTCAGTTCCGGCCTCGGGAGTCGGAGCCAGGGCTGCTGCCTCCGTGCCCGAGCATCGAGTTGTTAATGACACCACACAGAAACGTTACTGTCTGCAGAATCCAGCCCCATGCCATCACAGAGCACCGTGACGCCTTAGTGGCACAAACGGTCTACTACTCGAGCACCGTAACGCGCGCACAGCCTCACTAGAGGGCCGGGGTGTGCTGCCCAGCACACACAGAGGCGTCCCCGCACTGCGCCAGTGGCGTACACTGTGTTCCTACCACGTAGCATGTGTAACCAATCAGCTCAGCTCAGTCGCTCAGTCGTGTCCACCTCTTTGCGACCCCATGGACTGCATTATGCCAGGCTTCCCTGTCCATCACCAACTCAGGGGCTTCCCTGATAGCTCAGTTGGTAAAGAATCTGCCAGGTAAAGGAGACCCTGGTTCAATTCCTGGGTTGGGAAGATCCCCTGGAGAAGGGAAAGACTACCCACTCCAGTATTCTGGCCGAGAGAATTCCATGGCCTACTATATATTACTAATAATACAATAATAACATAAAAATACTGTCATATAGGGTGCCACGGTCAAAGGTAATAATTAGCACTGCATACAAACAGCAATGGCACCCCACTCCAGTACTCTTGCCTGGAAAATCCCACGGACGGAGGAGCCTGGTGGGCTGCAGTCCATGGGGTCGCTAAGAGTCAGACATGACTGAGTGACTTTCCTTTCACTTTTCACTTTCATGCACTGGAGAAGGAAATGGCAACCCACTCCAGTGTTCTTGCCTGGAGAATCCCAGGGACGGGGGAGCCTGGTGGGTTGCCGTCTATGGGGTCGCACAGAGTCGGACACGACTGAAGCGACTTAGCAGTAGCAGCATACAAACAGCCAAAGAGTGTTAGAGGAGATATTTATCTAAATGAACTACATCATAACAACCAAACATTTTTAGTATTTTCCTGGATTTTTATAAGCACCTAAAACCACTGCCCTATAAATGTTTTCAATGATACACGTAGTTGCACTGTTTTTAATACATTGTCGTTCCCTCCTTGGGCTTCCCTGGTGGCTCAGTGGTAAAGAATTCACCTGTAATGCAGGAGATGTGGGTTCAATCCCTGGGTCAGGAAGATCCCCTGGAGAAGGAAATGGCAACTCACTGCAGTATTCTTGCCTGGAGAATTCCATGGACAGAGGAGCCTGGTGGGCTACAGTCCACGGGGTCACAAAGGGTCGGACACGGCTGAGCAACTGAACAACAGTTCCTCCCTTCTTGAAAAATGAATTAGTGAGAAAATAGTTTTATCCAAAACAAGTTTTTTTTGTATCTAGTATGGGTTTTTCTAAAATACTTTTCTTGCATGTGAATGTATAATTTTAAAGATTGATTTCTAAATTACTGAATTTAGGTAAATTCAACTTTTTTTATGGTTTCTCTATGATAAATGTGAAGTGAAAATTGAGCTCCTGTGGCGCCGTCTACGACAGCACTTGGACATCCAGACAAGTGGCTGAAGCAAATAACCCCTCACAGAACACGCTGATGGGCTCTGTTTCGGATGCACGTTCAACTAACTGATTTCCTACTTGCTTTCACCTTTTCACAGGTTGCGCCATTTGAAGGTAAAGTCTAGTCTTCTCTGAGGGGCACTCAGATCTCCTCAAGCGTGTGGGGGAGGGTCAGTCTAAACCTTCTGTCCCTTCTGTTTCAGCCGTGACTAAGAAAAGTCTGCAGTGAGCAGCTAACTGGTGAGGCCAAGCCCTCCCTCCCCACCTCCTGGGGCAGTGAGGACTTCAAGAGTTCAATAATTAGAACACATGATTCTCTGTATCCACCTCATCATAACAGAGAAACTACCACTTCTGGTAGATCACTATGACAAATGAGTAAGCCAGAAGATGGCGTTGAAGGTTTGCAATCACATTTTAAAACAAGGCCGATGTGGTTTTCAGTGTCTGAAAGTGCATGAGGGGAACGGTGAGACAACCGAGTCCTGGCAGAGGACACGTGTGCGAAGCGCAGAAAGCTCTAGCTGGCCGTATTTGTTCTGAGCAATCTCCCTTCTGTTGCTGGTGAGCACGCTGGGGAAAGCAATCCACTGGTTAAAGCGCAAGGCAGCGGGGAGGCAGCCACGTCCACTTTGTTGGCTGAAGTATCCAAGTGCTGAGCTCAGCTCCTGACAGGTAGCGGGGCCCCAAAAATATCTGTTGAATGAATGAATCCATGAAAGAAGAAAGGAAGGAAAACCGCCGTGACCAGAATTTTCTTTGAAAAATACCCTGTTGTTTACTACATAGACTCTGATAGTGGAAAACTTACTTGAGTGAATAAAAACAGAGCATCCTGTTAATTTCTGAGAAAGTCGTTAGTTTGAGGAAAAGCTTACCCACTCTGTACCTCATGGCTGTTTTGCTCTAGGCTGAGCTTGGTTGTTTCTTTGGATGGGAGACAGTGGCCTGATATTTAAAAGAAAAACTGAGAAATAAGTGAAATCAAAAGCTTTTCAAAAGTTGCGAGTTGACCTAGGGTGGTGGTGGTCTAAAATCATATAGAAACCAGTGATCTGACGGTTTACCTGAAATTGGTAACTACACAAACATGCTGAAGCATTCAAGATGCTGTGGGGGGTGGGGGGAGGTGGTTAGATCTTGGAACATTAAGTAAAATCCCTCTGTTTAAATATTGTTCTTATTCTGGCCATTTAAACTCCCACTTGTAAATTGTTTCTCCCACGTTGAGGTTAAAACTATGCCACTGAGAGGTGGACCAGGGCACTTCTTCCAGTTCTTTCCTGCTGCCACAACTAAAGCTCTGGGGGTGCTTGTCTCAGTTACTGAAGTCCTCCAGTTGAGCCGACCAGCAGGATGCAAGCATTTCAAGAGCAGACAGCGTGTGAGCGCAGTTTATAGCTCAAGGTATCTGGGCCATTTCCTTTTTTCTTTTCAATGAGTGTGATGTTCTCTAAACACGGCGGAGGGGCGGGGCTCTCGGTGACAGCCAAGGGTGCCCCCCACCCACCCACGGTCGGTCGACACGGACAGTCCTCTGTCTTTGGTTACGAGCTCTGCAAGCCCAGTCCCCTTCGCACCAGATTCCCGCTCCTGCACGCCCCCACTTCCCGCCCTGACAGCGCCGCCGTAGCTGAGCTGCTGCTCAGCGGTCCCGGCGCGGAGGCGAGGTCCCCTCGCGCCTTGCCCTGGGCAGGAAACCGCCCGAGTGAGGTTCCCCTGGCCCGTGCGCCCGACTCGAGGTGCGTCCCCAGCGCCGCCCGGCCCCGGGCCCCCGGCTCTCCGTCCGCAGCCCACTACCCCATCCCGCGCACCCGGCT
>NW_011494893.1:224457-224559 GCF_000754665.1 Bison bison bison
CCCAAGCGCGGCTTTTAAGCTTTATAAAGTTCCTCTTTCGTACCTCGGAGGCTTAGTTTCACTGCTTGGACTTGGGACTCACCGCTGCCCTCAGCTCGAGTC
>NW_011494893.1:224659-224854 GCF_000754665.1 Bison bison bison
GTCCGTGGGTCGGCCGAGCCCGGGCCCCGGGAGGCCCCGCGCGGGACCGGATGTGATAACGAGGTCGCCGGGCCATCAGCGGCCGAGGGGGTCGTCGAAGGGACCCACACCGGGCGGCAGGCTTAACCGCGGGGGACGGACCCTTCTTCCTCCCGAGGCTGTTTCTGTTGCTCCTCGCTCTTGGGCTCAAACTCA
>NW_011494893.1:225591-226222 GCF_000754665.1 Bison bison bison
GGCTGAGAAGGGCCTTCTCTCGGGTCTTCGGCGTCACAGACTCAGCGGCGCGCGCCTCGCCGCCTCCGAGACTCTGCGGCCTCGTGGTCATTGCCGGAGGGCCTCCTCCTCTCCCCGCAGCGCAGAGCGAGTGCCGGAGCGGAGCCTGGGTTGCGAAGGGACAGCGTCGGCGCGCGGGGCATGAACCTGGAGGGCGGCAGCCGAGGCGGCGAGTTCGGCATGAGCTCCGTGAGCTGCGGCAACGGGAAGCTCCGCCAGTGGCTCATCGACCAGATCGACAGCGGCAAGTACCCGGGGCTGGTGTGGGAGAACGAGGAGAAGAGCATCTTCCGCATCCCCTGGAAGCACGCGGGCAAGCAGGACTACAACCGCGAGGAGGACGCCGCGCTCTTCAAGGTGCCCAGGGCGGGACTGGGAGGGGCCAGGGCCCGCGCGCAGCCCGACCCGGGCTCCGGGGGCCGGTCCGCGCCGCGCGCGCCGGGCCTCGTGCGGGAGCGCGGGTGTCCCGCGGCTCCTCTGGTAACTTCGCAGAGGGCGGACCCGGTGCCACGCCTGAGCGCGTGGAGCGCGCGGTCCCCCGGAGTCAGATGCCCGTCCGCGCTCCCGCCGGGTAGAGGGGTGGGCCAAGGCT
>NW_011494893.1:226322-243995 GCF_000754665.1 Bison bison bison
GGGCCAAGGCTGCGCCTGTCTTTCCCTGGGGCCCTCTTTCTGGAACTTTGGATACCTCCTCGCCTCCGCGGATCGACTGTTCTCTTCCTTGCGCGCGGGCAGGCGTGTGCGCTGCGCCCCTCTCCACGCTGTCCCTCCCTCGGGCCCCCTCTCTGGCCAGCGCTCTCCTAAAGGCTCTCTAGTCCTTCGGCCGCGTCTCTCCCTCTACCTCACTGTCTCTGTGTGACTCCCTCTTCCCGAGTATCTCCCTGGAAAGTTTTCTCCGTGTCTCCCTTCCTCTTTCTCCTCTCTCTCCCTCTCAGGGTCTCCTTTGGGCCTCTCTCTGGGGGTTTCTCTTTGCCCTGTGTGTGTGTCCCTGTCCTGACCGTTTTCCCCTTGGGCAGTTCACCCAGCGGCCAGTGCTTTAAGGCCCAGCCCCACCACCTGTGGGCAGAGCGTGGAGGGGACTTCCTCAGGGAACTTGCCCGAAGAGTAAGGCTTGCCTCAGGCTCCCTAACGTCCAGAGGTGCCATGTGGTGGTCCCTCAGCCCACAGCTCTGCCCTTGCTTCCAGCCTAACTGCTCCAGTGGGTGGGTGGGCCTTGCGGGTCCTCAATCTTACCTGTCTTTCATAAACACATTGTGTGTGTGTCTCTGTCCCACATTCCTGTGGATCTGAAACCCCTGCCGCCATTCTTTCCTTTAGAAATACAATTTCCAGATTCTTTTTTGAAAGACCTGCATTTTAACTTTTCCCCACTTCTTTCCCACCAGGCTTGGGCACTGTTTAAAGGGAAGTTTCGAGAAGGCATCGACAAGCCAGACCCTCCCACCTGGAAGACACGCCTGCGGTGTGCTCTGAACAAGAGCAACGACTTCGAGGAGCTGGTGGAGCGGAGCCAGCTGGACATCTCGGACCCCTACAAAGTGTACCGGATCGTCCCCGAGGGAGCCAAGAAAGGTGGGCTTCCCGGGCCGGGGCCGCCTGCACCTGTGCCTCCCGACGGTTCCCTGTTTTGCCGCTTTTGTAGCCTCCCATTCAAGCCTGGCAGGCGGTTTTCCCAGCTTCTCTGGGTCACAAGTTGAAGTTCCCGTGGTGTCAGTGCAGGATAATGTCTCAGACTCCTGGTCTCCTGCTGTGCATGTGCATATGTGTGTGTTTTCTAGTTTGTTCTCCCAAGATATGGGCCAGATTTCCAAGCCAAAAATGGGAAAGCTGTTTGAAGCTTTACTTATTCATCTGTCTCTCGTGATTAGCCATTTTGAGAAAGGGAAGGTTCATGATCTACACATCGTTACCATTTGTAGTAAGAGAAGTGTCAACATTTAGACTTTGCCATGGTCAACTGGGCTGCTTGTTAAAACTAAGGTTCCCACTTTCCAAGATTCTGACCCAGAGCAGGGCCCAGTTTAACAAACCACAGGTGACCTCACTAGATGGACATCTGCTGGGGGAGCTCGTGCCACGAGGCCCATCGTCCTTGGGCTTCTCTGCTTGTGCTCGCTTTGTGGCACCTTGTAGGAACCAGTTTAATGGCCCAGACAAACAATTGCCCAAGGGAATTGCAGAAAAATGCCTTATTTGTCAACACTGTGCTATGCATTCTAGGAATTAGACTCTCAGGTATTTTTCTAAGATTTGGCATTTCGTCCTGTCAGTTCCTTTTTCACACTGTGCATTTCCCTTTTCCCCAAACCCTCAGGAGCGAAGCAGCTGACCCTGGAGGACCCGCAGATGCCCATGAGCCACCCGTACAGCATGCCGACTCCTTACCCCTCACTGCCTGCTCAGGTATGGGAGGGGCAGGGGAGACTCGGCCTGCGAGAGGCACTTGGGCCAGACCCTACGTGCGGGAGAGACCTGTGAACAGAAGCAAACAGAACTCTGTTTTTGCTGTTTGTCAAACTGCCAAGCCACATCCCAGGTCACTGGATGAATGTTTCAGTCTCTACCTGGTGCTGCTGGTTTGAGGAGAGGGAGATGAGGGTGGGTGTATCTGCTTGCTGGTTAGATTTCCCCATTGACTCTGAAATCTTCTGGGAAACAGACCTTTTGTGGAAGCCAAAGATTTTGGAAGCAGAGCTGTATCATGTGAAACCACAGGGCAGCTGACCCCGTCAGACTTTTCGATGTGAATTCCAGCTCTGTTTTATTCACTTTGCTGGAAGGGAGGCAGAACCCCCAGCAGGGCTCTTGGTTTAGCCATATGATGAAGCGTCACATAAAGCCTCACATAAAGCGTCGCTTTACAGCACTGTCTCATTTGTGCTTTTGATTCTTCGTGGCGAGTTTCCACCACAGCTTTTCTGATAATAAGAGGATTTGGCTGCCCGCCACACAAGCGGTCCCCGAGGAGTCTGGAGGGCTCCCCCAGGCTGACCCTGAGCTGGCCGCTCTCCACCCCAGCCCTCCTCTGATTCCTCCAGCAGGTTCACAACTACATGATCCCGCCCCATGACCGGGGCTGGAGGGAGTTCGTCCCAGACCAGCCGCACGCAGAGATCCCGTATCAGTGTCCCGTGACCTTCGGACCCCGCGGCCACCACTGGCAAGGCCCAGCCTGTGAAAATGGTAAGGGCAGGGCCTGTGGCCAGAGGGCCCCTCCTGGCCTGACCTCAGGGCAGTCGCGTGGCTCTCTCCCTGCTCAGAGCTGCCAGGGAGGGCCCTGCATGCGGTAAAGGAGGGCACGTGTCCCAGAGGACTCCAGGTCCACGGTGCCCAGCCCACCGGGTGCCTGGACAGACTCGGGGCTGCGTCATGGAACCAGGGGTCACGCCAGGCCCCAGGAAGCTGCCCTGCTTTTCAGAGAATGTAAGCAGTATGCCCACAGCTGCCCAGTGAGACTGAGGGCTGGGGACCACTTCCAGGTCCCCTGACCCCAGAGCCCAGCTACACAGGACAGGGAACATCAGAATTCAGACTGGCCGACTTTATGTTTAGTAAGCTAACATGTTTCTCCCTCCTTGAACAATCTTAAATTTTATTTTTAATCTTGGGCAAGAAGTAGTTGATTTTGTTAGTGTTCCCAGAGAAGGCTGGACCGTCCTTTAATCCTGACTGTCTCTGTCTACACATCTGTAAAGCTGGCATCCCACAGCTGTGGCCCAGCCCTCCTGCACCCAGGTCAGCCCGCAGGGACCCAGAGGATTTCTCTTAAACAGCGGTGTGTCCAGGCATTCGTTCCTGGGATTAGAGGTGATAGTAGGAAAGGGCCGTGTAAATCCTGTGAAGGAAACACAGAAGGTCTCCGCAGAAGAGGGCCTGGCAGGTGCTGCTCTTGGACTGGACGCCGTGGCCCCTGGAGGCCTTCCCCCACCCTCAGAACGAGGCCCGTCTCAGAAGCACTCGTCTGCTAAGTGCAGAGAAAATTCCACGCAGTGTGTCCAGGGCATCAGAGCAGAAGCCGTCAGGACCTGTGAGTTAGTTGTTTACACAGCAATCCTGAGACCCGTCAACACCTAGATCTTTTGAGTGTTCTGGTAGTATCGGCTCCTTTTCCCAGTCATGTCCAGCTCACTCTTGGCTTATGGAATTGAAGAAGTAGCCTATGATTTAAGATTGGTTTTGAGTGACATATTTTTTTTTTAATCACAAAACTTGGTTTTATTAGCTTTTTAGGAGTGATTTGAAGCAAAAGTCGGTTTTCCATATTGTGGTGGGAGAGTCAGCTGATGCTGGACAGGTTTATGCAGCTCAGACCCGGGTCTGGTGCATCAGCTCCGCTGAACTAGTGACCCGGGTGCAGAGGGCAGGCTGGTGGACAAATCTTGACACATAAGTGACCTTACATGATGCGCCAGCCAACTGAGGTTCTGGCACACACTCTCTGTTAACCTCACGCAATACAGCTGCTGTGCCGGCTGGAGACGTGGTTCCCTTTCCTCCTGAACCCAGGAGCAGCAACTAATGAACCGGGCCTAGCAACGTGTAGGGTTTTGGAGGTTGGAACTCATGTAGAAACCTGGGCTCAGCTCTGCGGTGAGCTCGCTGTGCACATGGGGTGAATCGCACAGCCTCTGGACTCAGTCACCCTGCCCATCAGCTGTGCAGGGACAGGGCACAGCCTTCCAGCCAGGAGACGAGTGACACCTGGGGGTTGAGCCTGGCGTGCACGGTGAACACTGCCCTGTGGCCTGGAAAGTGACCAGGACAGTAGGTCTCAAACATTCTCAGCAGACTCACACACACACAGGTGACTGTGAGGCGCTGGAGGGGTTAATGACAAAAAAGCAGGGAAGGAAGGAAGGGAGAGAGGGAGGAAGATTGCAGAGGCAACGCCAAGGTTCCTTCCGGCTACGGCTACGAAAAGGCTCCGTCCTTCTTCAGCCTCGGTTTTTCAGTAGGACCTCAGCCTCCTCGCCTCTCGGGAGGGGTGTGTGTGGGTGGGCAGTGTCGCACTAGAGGGCCCAGGCCCTTCCCTCCCAGCCTGGTGCACCCCCGGGGCTGACGGGCCACCCTCAGGCAGAGGCAACTTCCCTCTGTGTCCGAGGGACTCTGTTAGACGGCATCTGATTTTTATTTGCAAATGCAGGTTGCCAGGTCACAGGAACCTTTTATGCTTGTGCCCCGCCTGAGTCCCAGGCCCCCGGGATCCCCATAGAGCCAAGCATAAGGTCTGCCGAAGCCTTGGCCCTCTCAGGTGAGTGGGGCCCCCCGGAGGCGGCGTCTGCGAGGGTCCTCTCACTTTGGGTGGATTTGAGGGGTCCGTGAGCGCAGCTGGGGTCTGGAGTGGGTAGAAGAGTTAGCATCCGGGGCCAGCTTCCCAGGCTGGCCCACTTCTCCAGGTGGATCTGAGCCGTGTCAGCTCTCCAGGAATGTGCAGTTGCCCCAGTTCCATTTGCCAAGGGCCCCCCACCCTTCAGCAGCTTCTCATACCACACAGCAGGGCTCCTCATCGTCCTTGCAGGCTTAGCTGCAGACAGGTGGCCTGTGGGCTTCCCAGGATGCTAGCTCTGGGTTCTTTCTCCCCATCACGTACAGTGCCTTCGCAACCAGCATCTTGCTCTTCCTCTGAGTGTGGTGTGTCTAACAAACAAATCCAGATCAGATCTGGTCTTTAGAGTTTCATCTCTAAAAGAGGCCTGGATCTCAGCCATCTCACCTGTTTTATGGAAAACACCTTGAGCTGTACTAAGCAGGTGTGATATATGTATATTTATCTTTTAGATAATGTTTTGATTGTTTTAAAATGAGACTTGCGTTGTTAAAAATGAGTAGCTTATGCTTTGGAATTCTCACCCTGCTCCCTGCCCTTTTTGAAAATCAGTGACAGGAAACAAGCTGGATTCTCCAGGTTTCAAGAGAGCACAGCTGGGGCCCTCCCTTGCTCCCGGGAGAGCTGGGCTGGCCGATGGGCTCTTTCTGGTTCTGAGGTTCTGAAGAAGGCTTGCTGCCTTTCTCAGATGCTCCTGGATGGTGGAGGGAGCGGAGGTGTCTGAGCAGAAAGGCCTGTGTTGTTTTTAGAAACTTTCAAACCCTTTCCTTAAGCACCTAAGACTTGAGTGTGTGCCTAGAAAGTAGGAAATAAACAGCTATTTATATCCCTGTGACCTCGTGATTTCGGATGACGTTCAGCGAAATGAAACCCTGGGTAGCCAACACCCACTCCTTGGGGTTCACAGCGGCAGGACTGGCAGAGGCGGCTGGAGGCAGTAATGTGGATCGTCTGAGTCTCAAAACCTACCCTTGAGGAATGAGAGGCTTTCGTGGGTTTCTTTGGCTGCGCTCAGTACAGCTTACCATCCTAGCCGTTTATCCAAGGTCGGCCACCCACTCAGGCTTGAGCCCCACACGGTTGCCCCTCGTATTTCAGGTCTGGGGCCCTCGGCAAACCAGGTTGGTCCTTTCAGGCCATTGGTCAGATTTTAGAGAGGATTCTAAAATCAGCAATATTTCAGAAATGAGCTCATATTGTTTAGTTTTGGAGAAAGCACGACTCTAGAGCCATCCTCAGACTCAAACAGAGAGCAAGGTGCGTCTCAGCTGCCTTTACGCTTGGGCTGTTTCCTCCACGAGGTAATTTTATAACAAGAGTAGAATATGCACAGTGGGAAAATAAGGTAAAAATCAGCAAAGCAAAAATGTGAAATAAAAACAGTCCCGCCACTCAGAGCTCACCAGTCATCGAGGCTTGTCCTTCCCCAGACTTCAGTGTGTTTCTATGTGTGTGATTTTCTTTTCCTAAATGACATCATACTGATGTTTTTAGTGTAGTTTTGGATTTGTGGACATATTTGCCTTTTTTCTGAAAGACCATTGTACTTTTTTGCTAATAAGAATTATTTAAGGTAGGGTACTTCTTCCAAAGTCAAAACTGACGGCCAGGCTTAAAACGACCTCTGTTTGGTGGCGTGTGACGTGGTGCGTTAGACATGAATGCTGTCATCACCACTACTGAGCTCTCCCCCGGATTCTGTGTCCCACACATTTGGAAAAATGCTGGGTTAGAGAGCGTCACAGACTGATGCAGAAGTCCTCCACCATCGGGCGGGCTCAGGCTCAGAGAGGGTCATAGGCCTTGCAGTGTCTCCCCCCAGACTCCTTGGTACAGGCGTCCCACCAAGGATGCTCTTTTCGGGCAGTCGCCTGGCCCCCTGCTGAGTATCAGCCCCAGGCTCGGAGCCCGCACTGACCGTCAGCGCTGTGCTTGCAGACTGCCGGCTCCACATCTGCCTCTACTACCGGGAAGTCCTGGTCAAGGAGCTGACCACATCCAGCCCCGAGGGCTGCCGGATCTCCCACGGCCACACCTACGACGCCAGCAGCCTGGACCAGGTCCTGTTTCCCTACCCAGAGGACAACAGCCAGAGGAAGAACATCGAGAAGCTGCTGAGCCACCTGGAGAGGGGCGTGGTCCTCTGGATGGCCCCCGATGGGCTTTATGCCAAGAGACTGTGCCAGAGCAGAATCTACTGGGACGGGCCCCTGGCGATATGCAGCGACCGGCCCAACAAGCTGGAGAGAGACCAGACCTGCAAGCTGTTTGACACGCAGCAGTTCCTGTCAGGTGAGGTGGAGAGGCTTGGCCGGAATGGGGCGCCTGTGCGAGCTGGGCCTGGGAGTGTGGAGCTGCTGATGGTTGGTGTGCCCCCGCGAGGGTCATGGCAGCAGGTCCCTCAGCAGGGCTTCCTTCTCTGCGGCCCTGCACCCACCAGGCCCGACTCCGGAGTAGGTCTCCTGTTGGTTCACCTGTCACCCCATCTGCGGGGGCCTGGGGACAGTGGGAGGTTGTCCCGGGGCTGTGGTTCAGGCTGAGGTCTTAAAATTTTAGGATGTACCTACTCCTCACCGGCCAATAAGGCTCCTGTTTTACTGGCACAAGTGGTCTCAGCAAGCATATCTGCTGGTGTTTCAGCTCTTTTACGGTTCCTAGAAAAGTTTAAGGTAGAGCTGTGTCGCCAACGCTCATGGTTGTGAGATGTGTCACCCTCAGCAGATGTCTCCCAGCAGGTGGGACCCCGGTGAGTGTGCTGAACTGATTTTGCAGAGGGGAAATTATGAGTTGTTTCTAGATTTCAAATCACATTTTCCAAAGTCACCAGGTTTTGTTTTCCTAGTATTGATTTCGTGGCAGCTAAATCGGGTCTGGGCTTTTGTGAGTCCTGGGCCACCTTGTGGGGGAGTCCGTCCTGTGCCCATTCGGCTGCCCCCATCATCAGGCCTCTTCTGGGCAGAGAGCTGGTTCTCCCTCATCCTTAGCTCTTTTTGTATAAGCGCCTCCTTCAGAAACAGCCTGTGTCTGGGCTTTCCTGGGCCTCCCCTTCCCCAAAGCTGCTTCTTGATTCAGCTCACCTGGAGCACAGCCCCTGCAGTCTGCCAGCAGAGACCATGCTCAGCTCCAGGGTTCGTGGCTCACATTTGCTGAGGCTGCTCTAGATTCTCTTTCGTTGCCCAAGCAAACATGTCCCTGGTGACTCACCCTCCCCCAGAGGCAAACCGGGAGGAGGAGGGAGAGCTAGCCTCTGGTCCCTGGCAGCAACCCCCAGGCCTCGCGACACATGGGGCTGTCCACCCTGGGCCCAGCGTGTGGACCGCCTGCCGCGGGGCTCGAGGAGGAGCCGGGAGTCTGAGGTCTGTGGCCAAGTCTGAAAGAGCCTGGCTCTGGGTCTCTTCGAGGTAACAGGTCTTGGATTCAGAAGGTTCACTGTGGGTGGGAGGGGCTTCATCCTGGAGAAGGGGTCCTCACTTCTTGGGGTGTCTCTGGCCCCGCAGCTGTAGGAAGGGAGCTCTGTTGGACATGGCTGTCAGCCTCTGGGACTATGGGCCCCATCATGTGGGGCTGTGTGCTTCTTCATGGGGGGCTATACGCCCCCTCATGACGGGCTGTGTGTCCCCTCATGTCCTCATGGGGGGCTGTATGCTCCCTCTTGTCCTCATGGGGGGCTGTGTGCTCCCTCATGGGGGGCTGTGTGCTCCCTCATGTCCTCATGGGGGGCTGTGTGCTCCCTCATGGGGGGCTGTGTGCTCCCTCATGTCCTCATGGGGGGCTGTGTGCTCCCTCATGGGGGGCTGTGTTTCCCCTCATGTCCTCATGGGGGGCTGTGTGTCCCCTCATGTCCTCATGGGGGGCTGTGTGCTCCCTCATGGGGGGCTGTGTGCTCCCTCTTGTCCTCATGGGGGGCTGTGTGCTCCCTCATGTCCTCATGGGGGGCTGTGTGCTCCCTCATGTCCTCATGGGGGGCTGTGTGCTCCCTCTTGTCCTCATGGGGGGCTGTGTGCTCCCTCATGGGGGCCTGTGTGCTCCCTCATGTCCTCATGGGGGGCTGTGTGTCCCTCATGGGGGGCTGTGTGTCCCTCATGTCCTCATGTGGGGCTGTGCATCCCTCATGTTGTCTCCGACCAGGAGCTGCTTCGGTTTTGCTCTTTCCCTGTGACCCAGGGCTGTGCTCTGTGCTGGTGCAACCTCTGTCTGAAGTGTTTTCTGAGGTTCGAGGAGGAAACTGTGAACTAAAAGCTGCAGCTGTGCAGACAGGCCCCTCCAGTCAGGGATTCCCGCGAACCTTCTCGAGCCTCCAGGCCTCTCAGCCAACTGTTTCAGAGAACTGAGCCAACGCAGAGGCGTGGGTGTCACCCCCGCCCCCTCGCAGTGTGGAAGCCTGGCACATGTTCTGCTGAAGTCAGTTAGGTTTGATTTGAATTCTGGAAGAAAAAAAAAGCAGGAAGTCAATGGTCCACTGAGTTAGCTAGAAACTTCTTCGGTTGAAGAGAACAGTGGAAATCTTTGATATCTACCCATTCAGGATCTGCAACCTCCTGGGGACAGCCCCGCAGCCCGCGCGCACATCTGATAAGGCCACCACGGCTGTGCACACACGGCCGCGCCCATGTGAGCCTCTCCTCTGCGGACTGACATGTGCTCTGGGGGTGGGGCCAGGGCGCTGGTGAACGTGGGCCGGTGTGGCCCGGGGCCGGGGCCTCATCCCACCCTCCCTTCTGAGGGAAGCAGCTCAGAGTCACTGGGTCTCCAAGATAACATCCTGCACTCTGCGGTGTCGGAGGTCGTGGGCATCACAGACTGTGGCTTGGAGGTTCTGGGTCAAATCAGAAACTTCTGATTTTTTGGAAAAAGTAGATTCTCCTCTGTGTAAACGATTCTTTTGGCTCAACATAGCTCCATTTCCTTTTCGGGCTCCCCTACTCCTTCTAAGACCTTTGCCTCCTTGTGGGTCCAAAGCTGCAAAACGAGCACCCCCTCTTGGGGTGCAGCCCCCTAGAGGTGAAGGCGATGCGCAGGGGGAGACCCGTGGGAACACTCATGTGCACCCCGCCTCTGGTCCCGCCCTCACTGCTGTCTGGCCTCCACATCTGCGTGGGCTCCCATCCCCGCCCCGTGTCCAGCGTGTGGGTCTCTGAACCTCTTCCTTGGTCTGCAGAGCTGCAGGCGTTCGCGCACCACGGCCGGCCACTGCCAAGGTTCCAGGTGACTCTGTGCTTCGGGGAGGAGTTCCCAGATCCTCAGAGGCAGCGCAAGCTCATCACTGCCCACGTGAGTGTCCGGTTACCTTCGCGTGAATCAGGGCAGGGCCCCACTTAGAGGAGTTCAGATGGGAAATAAGCGCTCCGGACCCTGGGCGGGTTGGGAGGGAGGGTGTCCGGCGAGCAGAGCCTCCCCGCCCTGGACACCTGCCCATCACCACCGGGGGTGACCTCTGGCCTGTACTGTACCCGTCCCATCTGTTTTGTTTTCCAAGGAAATAGTCATATTCCCATTTCATAGGGATTTAAAAGGATGGGGCTAAAAGTTGCCCTTTAAAATTCTTGACATTTAATGTTACTTTAAAAATGCCTTCTAGCTGATCTTCCCTTAAGGGGAAGCTTTCCCCCTGACTTGAGTATTGTGTAAGCCCCCTCCAAAAGGCCCCCATCCTCTTTTATTTCTGGTTATTAGAATTTATTTAATTGTCAGGAGCTGAGGGCTGTGTGTGTTTGGTGGAGCGGAATCTCTTATGGCCTTTGGGCAGCTCAGGCCAGGTCACGCTTTCCAGCAGAGTCTAGCGTGGGCTCACCTGCACCGAGTAAACACCTTTCACAGAAAAGGAAAGAGGAAGGTTTAGAGAAATAACATGTAGCATTGATTGGCCACAGAAAGCAGAGTTTTGAGTACTTGGGATTTTCAAATTTGAAATTGAAGCGTCTGTGTGGTTGTGACCTGTGAAAGTTATTAACAGGCCCAGGTGACAAATAGCAGCAGGGAAAGTCACACCAAACAATAATAGAATTCAGGTCACGTCTTTTAAGAAAGATTTTAATTAAAATTTAAAAAAACTTTTAGTTTTATTTTAGAGTATAGCCAACTAACAATGTTGTGATAGTCTCAGGTGGACAGCAAAGGGGCTTGGCCATACATGTATATGTATCCACACAACCCCTGCTTCTTGGTCATAAAATCAAAAAACAACTGACCAACCAGCAGAAATGTAGTCCCCATAAACCTTTGGAGTTTTCTCGTGAACTCTCACTGGCCAACAGTTACTGATATGATAACGGCGTCTTGTTAACAACTGTCCAAGGCCTGGATGACCTCGGCGCGGGCACACAACACCTCAGAAGACGGTGGTGAGCCCTGCGTCTGAGTCTCGGGGCTGGCACGCGCTGGCCTGAGTCGGCCGGCACCCTGGGTGCACCCAGGAGCCTTGCTCCTCTTACCATGAGTTGGATTTGCTTTAGTGGCTTCAGATGAGTTATGCTCGAGCCACTGTATGTGGACTCGCACACCTGCCAGGACGAATGTGCTTCGTTTCTTACTGTGATTCAGAAGAAGCTGAGCACTGAATACTCTTCGGTGAATGTGCTCCACCCTCGTACTGAGACTAGAGGCATCTGGGGTCAGTTAACTTCTCTTTTTCCACCATCCCTGTTAAACGGCGGATGTGGAAAATTAAGTCCATTGGTCTAACTTACCGGATTACCTTAAACTTTAACGAGACTCAGGTTTGATCCCTGGGTCAGGGAGATCCGCTGGAGGACGGCTTGGCAACCCACTCTGGTGTTCTTGCCTGGAGAACCCCATGGACAGAGGAGCCTGGCTAGCTACAGAACATAGGGTTGCAAAGAGTTGGACGCAACGGCTGTGACTGAGCACGCACGCACCGTGAATCCACCCTTAATGTGGTCATTTTACCAATGTGCTTCATTTAGTTCTAGTTTAGTGTAAATTTCAAGCGGCAGTTGGTTTACAAACAGCATTATTACCTTTCCGTTCACCTGAAGCGTAGAATTCAGTAGATCCTGTTTGTAGGTCGGTGTGTCCTCCAGAAGGCTCCTCACGTGACACGTCTTCACGGTCGCAGCACCTGACTGTACGTGTGACCGTGTCCTTAGGTGTGGAGGGTTATTGCCAGATGGCCATGATGTCTTGTTCAATCTTCACTGCAGGTTGAGCCTCTGTTGGCCAGACAGCTGTATTATTTTGCTCAGCAAAACAGCGGACACTTCCTCAGGGGCTACGACCTGCCCGAGCACGTCGGCGGCCCGGAGGACTTCCACAGGCCCCCCCGCCACTCCTCCATCCAGGAGTGAGAGCCCCGGGGCCAGAGACGGCGCGCGCGTGAATACGCGCGAGGAGAGCGGCTGGCTGGGCCCCTGCTCTTTCTCTGTGAAATGTGGGAACGGGGACTTCCTCCTGAGGAGAACATTGGTAGAAAATCAACCTGACACATGAGCTTTTTCCAGAAGAAAGAATGCTTTTCAGGGTCTTCTGTGGACCCTGATGACAATGTGAAAACTCATCGTCATGTGGTTTACATTTACTGACTTGCAGTCTTCAGTCTGATGTGAACTCTTTCTTTCATGAAGACCGAGAAACCTGTGCTTCGTCGCTGACCACTAGGATGGCACGGAGGCGCCCAAGTGCCAGCCTGTTTCTCAGGGAAGTAGAATCTACATGTGAGGCCGTTCTGCCCAGAGGAGGAGGGCCCCCAGCCGCTGTGGCTGACGTGCCTCGGGACGCTGACGGCAGGACAGACTCGGCTCCGGGGGTCCCCACCTGGGTGGCCCGCCACCTCCTGTCTGCAATCCCCGCACCCCCAGGCCCAGAACGCAGCTGGTGTGACCCTGTGGTGTTTCTCAAGCCAAAAGCATTAGGGCCACCCTGAGCACCGTGTTTTGTCACTTCGTACTGACTGGTTAAGATATTTTTGTTTGTCTTTTTATCTCTAATGCTATAGAAATTATTGCTATAGCAAAAAGAGAAAGATTGACAGATCAACAGCCCAAGATGTGCTTCTGCAGCCTGGTGAGCGTTTCCCCTCTTGTCCTGTTTGTTAGGAGACCGGCTACCGTGGCAACACTACGAGGAGGAGCCCTCGCCTGGCCTGGGGGAGGCCCCGAGCGAGGGCAGGACGGGGCTCTGCAGATTGAGCAACTGCAGGCCCAGGGAGCTGTTTTTGCTTATTTTGTATATTATACGCTTCCTCATGCCAGTGGCAGTTTGACAGGGCCTTAAAATTATTGGGCTTTTTCCAAACACAGCTTTTTATAGAATTACTAAGATATCTACTTGCTTAAGTGAACCTGACCACTTATTCATTGTTCCTTTTGGAAAAGTACTGATATTTGGACCATGGTGTAGCAGCTTATTTTTGTCCTGCTAGGAAGTAATTGGAGAAGGCAATGGCACCCCACTGCAGTACTTTTGCCTAGAAAATCCCATGGACGGAGGAGCCTGGTGGGCTGCAATCCACAGGGTTGATAGAGTTGGGCACAACTGAGCGACTTCACTTTCACTTTTCACTTTCATGCATTGGAGAAGGAAATGGCAACCCACTCCAGTGTTCTTACCTGGAGAATCCCAGGGACAGGAAGCCTGGTGGGCTGCCGTCTATGGGGTCGCACAGAGTCAGACATGACTGAAGCGATGCAGCAGCAGCAGGAAGTAATTGCCATGACTTCTAGGCTCGGTGTTCGAACCAACATTCTCTTATCCTAGTCTGTGTCTTTAAGTCATTCAGCAAACTTGCATTAGACAGATTGTCGCTTTTATCCAGCTTAGTAAGCAGTGAGGCCTGGAAATGTCATTTCTTCTTTTTCTTTTTTTTTTTTGGCAGGCGTTTTTAGGGATAAAATAATACATATTAACTACGGAAATGTTAGACAGTATAAAAAGGCAAAACCCTTTGCCAATCCAAATTCTCCTCCTTAGAGGTACCCACAAGAAGAATTTGATTCTTCCAACAGATTTTACTTTTCTACAGAAACACACAAACTTAAAAAATCTCAGGGGTCCTTCGTGCCCCCACACGTGCAGATTCATCTGCTCTGGGGCACTTCTGCCAAGCCCACCTTGAGGCCCTCAGAGCAGTTTAAGCAGTTCATTAGCCACGCGGAGTGAACCCCTTCTGACAATAGATTGCACTCTGTGGGCTACAGTGACTTATGCATCTTATAGATGTGAGCATCTGGGGTACATTACCCCCAGGGGGCAGGAGACCGCGGGCCCACTGCGTGGCTCTGCTGCGTGGCCGGCACCCCACCCTCTAAGCAGACGTGCGGCTCCCTCGTCTCCTTTTCCAACATGAAACTGCTCTGACTCGAGCTCCATGTCTGGCAGATGCTGTTGGCTGGGGCCACAGCCCGTCCACATGCACAGCGCATGTGTGTGGTGGCTTTCTGTGGTCTGGGGGACCCACAGCGTGGGGCAGCAGATGAACCAGGAAGCAGTCTGGGTGAGGGACCCCGACGTGGGCTCAGCAGTTCAGTCTAGCCTGCTGTTAGTGGAGGATGCTGTCGAGTTTAGGCCCTTGTTATTTGGAAGAGTTTTAGGTCTGCGGGGAAGGTCTCGGGGGCACCCCTGGCTTGTTTCTTGTTCCTGAGGTTTGGGCACAGTGCGGGCAGACACCAGTGTCTTTGAAGCACCACGGAGAGCTCCTTCACACCATGGCTTCGGAAGCTCCTCAGTCACCTTGCGGAGATCCAGCCAGGCAGTTGTTTTGCAACGGAGGAGCTGTTCCACGTGGCCCAACAAGCCCACGACCATGGGGACCACCTGAGTCCAGCTGTACCCAGCATGAGCAGAGAGGCATCTATGGGCTCAGCTGTGAACAAGGCTCTCTTCCCAGGTCCCTGCGAGCAAGCACAGGTGCAGGTCTGACATGGGCTGTGTCCTCAGGCTGGTGACCGAACTGCATCCCCAGGGAAGCCTGCACCAGTGACTGTCTTTTATTTCTGTGAATCATTTTATTCGTGAAAATCCAGACACAGCGTAAGCCCTTCCATTCTCCTGCGGTCACATCACCCCCCTTTCTCCACAGGCAAATCTCCTCTGAAGGTGCTGAGATTCCACAAGCTCAGCATCTTTGTTACCTGTCTCCCTAAATAGCTGGAGCTCACTGGCGTAGCTCACACAGTCTATCCTGCCGTGTGCATCATCTTGCAACTCACCTTTCGGGCCCCAACTCGGAGCTGGACATGTGTCAGTGTGTTGGGGGTGGTCTCGTCTAGCCCTGTTTCCCGACGTGGAAGACTGTGAGGGCCGATTCCCGGTTTCTCTTTTCACGGCTTTTAAGAAGGCAAGTGTGTGGAGCACAGCTGAAGTACAGGAGAGACAGGCCAGCCTCCTCCAGGGCAGACTCGCCATTGGCCTCTTGGGGAGGGGGCTTTGCAGGTGCAGAGGGCCTCCCACAGCCCAACCTCCCTCCTGGGACTGCTCCAGGCTGAACAGTCCTTGGACAGTCGTACATAATCTTGTCATGAATTTTGCTGTAAATTGCTTTTCAAAGCAGATTTATATTTGTGATATTTTAGAATCTTAATAAAGATTTTTTTAAAAAGCAGTCTTTTATGGGCTGTGTGTGTTATTAAACCCTCATCTTGATAGCTTTTTAAATACTTCCTCCTTCTGTTGCATTTGGCAGCCTGTTTCCTTCCTGGTTGCTGTGAGCCTCCCAAAAATCAGATCTCACATGTTCAGCTTGTTTAAAAAAAAAAAACAACACACACCCTGCCACGCGTCCCAGTGTCAAGCAGCACCCTGCCTCGCTCCCTACCACCATGAGGGTCTCAGAGCTGAGGACCTGTGTCGACGCTTCCTTCTGTTCCGTCGCTGTTGCTAACGGGAAGGGGGTGTCAGTTCACCAGCATCCAGACCGTAGACAGTGATAAGCTGCGTGCGGGGGGGCACAGATGAGACAGAACCCCACCCCAGGGCCTGTGCCCCTCCCCCAGATATTCAGCCCCCGGCTCCTGCCCCGGCTTGTGCTGTTAAAATCCTTGCAGCTGGAGACTGTGTGATGCTCTCAGAAGCCTACGTGTCCTTCGCATCTAGGAATCCTAGAATGCTAGATCTGAATAATTTCAGATTTGCTAAGTGGTAACCAAATCAAAATAATGGGGAAATAAACTATTACACTGCTCTGGGGGCTCTGTCTGCTCAGAAACTGTAGGTGGACTTAGTCTCACAGCAAGTTTTATTCAAACAACCTGTGTGTGCGTTACATCTGAAAGAGGCTTTCAAGGGATTCTGTGCCCTTGAGCTTAGTCTCAGGTGATTCTCCGCATCTGTCAGGTACCACAGGGGTAAGCCTTTCTCCACCCACAGGGCAGGTCTGGCTGTCCGGGTTCAGTCTCCTCGACAAGCATTTCCTTTTACATGAAGCATGCCTCTGCTGGGAGAATCATCATCTTCCATGTCATCTCTCTGCAAAGAAGCTCCAGGGGTCAAGTGAGGTCATCTTTTTCCAGGAGATGCTGTCCCTGAGCTGACCTGGGCAACTGGGTCAGTGTTTTCTGAATTAGTTATGAGTCCTGGGCTGTTCCGGGCACCTGGTGAGCCAGGAACTCTTCAGTGACCCCCGTCTGCCAGGGGACAGCGTGTGGCCCACAGCTGTCTGGGCAGACTTTCTGGAGGGTGGGGACCCTGGAGCTGTCAGTGGGCGTCTGGTCCAAAATATTATAAGGTTCATTTTATCCCAGTCCTTGAGCTAATGGTCAGAAGTTTGGAATCTGTGGACATCTTATGATCTTTGAAAGCTGTTGCTTCACTTCTTTAGAAATTACCGTTCTCCTTCCCACCTACCACCACCTGCCCCTGCCTTCCCATCAGGTGGGCATGACGGTGGCTTCGCAGAGAATCGTCTCAGCAGATAAGGGGTCTTTGCCTCCTCTGGGCTCTCCTCCGGGTCAGGATCGCACAGCAGCCTGGTGCCTCCTCTCCCGGAAAGCCTCTCCTGGCTGCCCGGCCGCTGCCCCTCACCCAGGGCCCAGCTCCGACCGTGGCCCTTCTGGAGGCGTTTCTTGCCCCACTGTGTACACCCCCCACACCCCGCCTGGCTCACTCCCCGGCAGAAAGACAGCACTGGTCCTTGGTGGGAAAAGGGAGGGCTCAAGGAGGCTGGGAGTTTAAGAAAGATCAACCGCTCCTTCAGCCCTCTGACGCTCACCCGGGCCAGAGAAAGATACTCAGAGCCGAGGAAAGGGGCCACGTGAGAAGGTACGCGTGTCCAGGCATCAGCTTCTCCCGGGTGAAGGCCAGCTGTGCTCCTGGAAAGAGACACCGTGGAGAAAACCTGAGAAGAGCGTGCCGGAGGAGCAGTCCATGCTCCACGCCGGGCTGGGCTGAGCCACGGGTGTTGGGGGTGTCTGAGTGGAGGCCACACTGAGGGCCAGCACCAAATTTAGTGCCAGCTCGAGTGAAGGGGTGCGATCCGAAGGGAACAGAGGTCGAGCTCCCTTGGTGGACTAAGAGCTAAAATGAAAATTGCACTGCTAAATGAAACACGACGTATTTCTTAAAAACATCAGCCACGACTTAGATTTGCACCTGCTGTGTGTGCGGCGCAACCCTGGTCACGCTGCATTCTGTGCTGTAGTCTCTGTTCATTAATTTTCTTTCATAAGGTCCTTGAAGGCAGGTGCTGGGCCTTGCATCCTGGTGCATGCGGGGCCTGCCCTCGAGACTCAGAAGGCAGTGTGGGACGTGTGGGTTACGCAAAGGCCACTGCAGCATGTGCGGTGGAGAAACGCTCGTCAGGGTTGCACGGTGGCCTGTCTCCCAGGGCACGGAGCGTGAGCACGGGGCCCTGCTGGCGGGAAGCAGGGGCCTGTGCGCTCAGCCCTGCCCTGCCGGCCCGCCCCGCCTTGGGCCTTTGTCTTTCTGCTGTTTCCCCTGGGACACTCTCCTCTCAAAATGATCTCTTCACCAGGGAAGCTCTATACTGTGCTGAGCTCCACTCTGGCCCCTCTGTGTCTGAGGTGACCCCT
>NW_011494893.1:244140-246717 GCF_000754665.1 Bison bison bison
CCATCACCCCACCCTCCCTGGGGACCTCCCCCCTCCCCCATCCTCTTTGCTCCTGCAGGTTCACCCTGCTTTTGGTTCTACTATTTACCTCATGTGAATGGTAAAAGGGAAGGTTGCTTGAAAACAGGAAGGAAAAGAACAGTGATGTAGATTTTTAATTGCAGTACAGCACAGAAGTAAAATGTATGATTTTTAAGTGCACAGCTCAGTGGCACCAAGTCGTCACCTAACGCTGTGCAGTCATCACCACCGTCGTCCCCGAGCTCTTCGTCTCTCAGACTGAAATGGTCCCAAGAATACTCACTCACCTACCCCTCCCTCGGGCGCTGGAAACCACCATCCACTTTCAGTCTATGAATCAGAGGCTTCTAGGGCCTCATGTAAGTCAAATTCTTCAGGACTTGTCCTTTGTGACTGGTTGATTTCATGAACATAATGTCCTCAAGGTCCAATCATGTTGTGGCCTGTGTCGGGACTTCCTTTTTAAGGCTGTGTGATGTTCCTTTGGGGGAAGGACCACATGCTCATCCATCATCCTTGCACAGATGGGCATTTGGGTTGCCTTCACCTTTGGGCTGCAGTGAATAATGCTGCTGTCAATATGTGAATACAATACCTGTTTGAGAGCCTTCTTCTAAATCTCTGGGGCATATTACCAGAGGTAATTCACTTTTACCTTTCGAGGGCCCTCCGATCGCTTTCCACAGAGCTGCACGGGCTCACACGCCCACCACCACTGCCCACCACCACTGCACAGGTGCTCCAGTTTCTCCACGCCCTCACCACACTGGTTGGAACATTAAACCAAATGCTATTCACTCTGAAGCACTTCCTGAAGACCCACTGTGTTCCCGGCCATCCTCATCCAGGGATGGTAGAGCAGGGCGTGGGCAGGCTCTCCCTGGCCAGTGGCACGATGCCCTTCAGTAAAGGAGGTGAAGAAACTGAGGCTCAGGAACCCTAAAGTTACTGTTGGGTTGGCCAAAAAGTTCCCTGGGGTCTATGACAAATATCCTTATTCAATTCACTGTTATCATTTAAAATGTGACTTTTCAAAATACATGTAAAAGTACTTAAAAAATAAACCCTTTAGGTTGACTCACTTTTCGAGTTTAAATGTCTGCTTTAGCGTCACTGTAAGCAGTGGCAGTTTGTAAACACATAGTGGGTGTGATTGTTTTATTCCCATTTCCCAGCATCCACCGAAGCAACATGACTGTAGAGACACCCTCCCCTGAAGCATCTGAAACGTGCCTCCAGGGAAGACACCAGCCTTCTTGGTCCTCAGCTTCCCAGGAACACGGCGTGGTCTTTGTGTCAGTGTTTGTCAAATCAATGGATTATTTAACCAGTTAAATTAATTAAATAAGTTAATTAAAAAGAATTAATTTCTTAATTGACTACTGACTTCATGGGAAATATCAATATGTTCCATCTCTAACCCGGTGCCTTTCATTGGCAATGAAATCTCCTATTAGTGAAAATGCTGTAATACATCTCAGGTTCTTTTTCTGAAAAAGCTTCAAGGGTTCAGTTTGTAGAAATGGGTCAAGGCAGCTCCTAACGCACCCTGCGCCCACGGGCGGCTCCGGGCCCCAGAGGGTCCCCAGCGCTCAGGTGGGACAGGCCTGGAGGCTGGGGCCTCCCTGACTCTTGCCTCCCGCCTGCCTGCATCCTGGGGGTTCTCCACGCGGCTCCTCTCTGTAGACGGGGACTCGCCAGCGACTTCTCCCTGCCGGAGGACCAAGAAGGGCATGCACAGGGCTCCCAGGCCCAGCAGCCCCGGCTCACTCTGGGACCCTGGTCTCCCTGGGACCCTGATGCCTGGACCCTAGCTGCCTGGGACCCAGCTGCGAGGGCTGCTTTCCCCTTGGGAAACAAGCTGCAGCAGCAAAGTCAAGGTCCACGGACACTCAGGCCCCGGTCATCTCGTGCAGCGCTACACTGTGGGGAAAACAGCTCCCGTGTGGATGAAAGTGTCTTTTCTCCTTCTGAAGAAGGTGTTGGGGTGTGGGCAAAGGGCCGGACGCAGGCCCTTCTCGTCAGCCCTCCTCCTCCCTGTGACCGCGGCGGCCCTCGGGGCTCCGCACTCCTTCCAGCTGGACCCAGGACTCCAATACCCTGGGGACCAAAGATTCTGCCGAGGGCGCTTCCCCACTTGAGAGTCTAGGATGGGTCAGGGGAGGCCAGGGGTCTGCACCCTTCCACTAACACCGACGTCTTCTTGGGAAAGGGTCCTCAGGAGCCCCCCTGGAAAGGCAGCAAGACATCCAACCATTTCACACGGCCGTTTAGAGACTAACAAGACCTGTGGGGCAGAAAACGCAGTGGGCGCAGGGTGGGCCCCACGCGCCCCGGTCCAGGCGCCTGCGGAGGCGGCGGGCCGGGGAGGGGGTGAGCGGGGCAGCAGATGCGGTCTCCCAGGGCGGCGAGGCCAGTGCGTCTTTGAGGGACCCCCAGCGTCTTCCCCTGGCCGGGCGTTGGAGGGCGCTGGACCTGCGGCAGCCCTTCTCCCGGACCCCACCCCCGGACCTCCACCGCCGGACCCCCGGGCGCCCCCAGCCCCGCCGCCGAGCA
>NW_011494893.1:246961-256440 GCF_000754665.1 Bison bison bison
GACCCCCAACCCCCTCTCGCCCTGACCCCACCCTTGTGGCTCTAGGTCCCTGCGGGCCATGAGAGGGAAGAGCCGTGGCCCCCATCTGAGGGCTCCACACCCCCTCCCCCTGGGGGTCCCGCAGGGTGTCCACCTTCCCCTTCCCCTGGGATCAGGGACCCAGGCTTTCTCAGGCCACCAGGCCTCCTGGGGCTGGGGCTGCAGCTCCCACCCTCCTGCTGAAGGCGGGGGGCCTGTGGGGCTGTTAGGCCCATGGGGAGGGCCCGAGGGACCGGGGTGCTGGCCAGAGAGGGGGCTCTGAGGCAGGAAAGAGGGGCAGCTGGACGGGCCCGCAGGGCACCCCTGGGCCAGTGGCTGGGCTGGACACAGGGAGCCAGGCTCAGGGAGGCGCCCTTGAACGGGACTGGACTCCAGGCTGCCCTCCCAGGTGTCTCCACGTGCCTCCCGGGGTCCGCTGCCTCCTCGTGAGATTTCCCGTGAGTCAGAAGCCGGCGTGCCCTCTGCCCAGACAGCCCAGCTCTGCTGGCGCTGCCGTGAGGGCCCAGGAGGCGGGCGGCCAGTGCACACGCGTGGCTGAGCGCGAGCTGGCATCGCGGGTCCAGCCTCCACCTCCTCGCATCTTGAGGCCGGGGCTCAGTCTGCTGGCTCCAGGGTCATTAAACAGAGCCATTACTGAAAATTAAATATCATAAATTATAATAAGAGAGAAATAGCAAATTCTCATTATTTTCAAATTACCTGGCCACCGTTTACTGCCATCTCTGCTCTGGAGTTTACAGGTGGCGTGTCTGTGCTGCGGAACACGGCGCAGCCCCGAGTCACTTTCTGCGTCTGTGAGCCCTGGGGGCACCCCTTCAAGCCCGGCTCAGAGAGAGGAAGGTGGAAGACAGGGACAGCTGTGGTGTCCCCCGGGGGCCCGGGGAGGGGGACGGGTCGAGCGGGGGTGCTCCAGGCCACAGACTGGCCTCGGCACGCCCGACAGTGGCTGCCCAGCCCCGGGCATCGCCAGCCTCTCTCCGGGGCCTTCTCCTGGCCACCACGAGTCTCTCCCAGGGCAGGCTCTCCAGCCCCCCAGGTGTTTCATGGAGCCCCTCCCTAGACACAGAAGAGACACCCTGTGGCCTGTCCCCCCAAGTCTAGGAAGCAGGAGAGGGTGTGCCCCGGGCAGGGTGACTGCAGGGCCAGCGGGGGGCTCTGCCCAGAGTGCGTGCCACCTTCTCTCCTTGATGGCATCTGCTTGGCCCCGTCCCCAGGCTGCCTCACCACCCGGCACCCACAGAGAGGGGGTGAGCTCCGGAGAGAAGGGGGGCGGGTGTGGGTGGACACTGAGCCTCGGCCTCCGTCAGGGGCGTGGCACTCCCGGGGGCTCCCCTGGCGGCTGGGTGGAGGGCTCACCCGGAGGGCGCACGTGGACCAGGGCGCCGGCCACCTGGGCTCCGCCCTCGCGGGGTGGACCGCGCCTGGGTGACCTGTCTGGTCTCCCCCCCACTTTCTGCTCCTGAGACGCCGACAGTCAAGGCCAGTTCTCCAGGTGCAGACCGAGCCCCTCGGAACAAGGAGGGACCACCACAGTCCTGTTTCTAGAGGCCACGGTCTTACCAGGTGTCTGAACTGATGTGCAGAGCCCTGTGTAGAGAGGGGCCGGTTCAGAGGCCGTGTGTCTGGGGTCACAGGGGTGTAATCTGTTTCCTGCATCTTTATTCCAGTCATCCTGTTCTAAATGTGGACACCTTGAGTTCAGCTGCCCACCCACACCACCGGTATGCCATTATTAGTAATCCCAATTTCTTGCTTAATTTCCATGCGAGATAGGGCTTGCCTGTAAAATGCATTGACAGAGGCATCTTCTATATTTAGTGAAAGAGATGTTATCTCCAGATTACAGGGAAATGATTACATCAAGGTCCTCTGTTGATGAAATAAATAAACCACAAGAAAGAAATAAACTATGAGTCGCTGAGAACCAAAGTGAGTTGGCTTTCTTGCATCTACAGGTCCCTTTGCCCACAAGTGTCGTCCAAGTGAACGGGCCACGTGCCCTTCATGGCTCAAGGAACAGCGGCTGGCAATCCTCTAGGTCCTGGGGAAGCCTCACCCATGGCCGCTGGGGCTGCAGGCCGCATTTAGGGGCGAAGAGAAGCAAGCGTCCTTTGCCTTTAACGCCGTAAGACCCGAGGTGGACATCCTTCCGCTTTTCCGGAGGTGGAGATGGCGGTGCAGGGCGGGGAGGCCGTGGAGACTCGCGAGCTTGGGTTCCACTTCCAAGGGGTCACCTAGACAGCCTCGTGACCTCCTCAGGCTCAATGCTCCCTGGGTGCAGAGCGAGGCGTAGGGGCCCTTAGGGGGTGACCTCCCCAGGGTTCTGAGAAGGGTGCCACTTCCTCAGACGATCAGTCACTTCAAGTTGTTAAAAACACGTTATCAGAAATCTCCCATATGCCTTTTCTCTGATAATTAGTGATGCCGGGCATCTTTGTATGTGTTTTTGGCCACCTGTATGTCTTCTTGGGAAAAATATCTATTTAGATCTGTTCATTTTTTGATTGGGCTGTTTGCGTTTTTGACACAGAGCCGTGTGAGCTGTTTGCATATTTTGGAGATGAATCCATTGTCCTCTTTGTTTGCAGATACTTTCCCCCTTTCTGAGGGTTGTTTTTGCCTTTTGTTTGCTTTGGCGCATCCAGACGAGCTTTGATGCGACAGAGGACTGGGCGACAACATACCTCGGGGGACGAGCAGACGTCAGAGGCAGGAGGTGGGAGCAGGTGGACGGCGTGACTCGCCCGTGGTCTGTGGCCGCTGTTCAGGCGAGCTGAGGCTCAGCTGACGGGCTCTGGCCTGTGTCCAGGGTGGAGGCCCAACCCACAGGGGCATGTGAGCACGAGACCTCGCGCCACCCCGGGCGACTCTAGGAGACGCCTCCTCTCCACGCTGAGCGTCGCCCCTGCCCTCAAGCAGCCTTGAACCACGCTCTGCCCGTGGGGCTTGCGTGCAGCTGCCTCCTGGTGGCCGGGCCTCCTCCCGCCCGCCCTCTGCTCAGATGTGCGTGGACACATACTGGGCCCCAGAGAGCTGATGGGCGGCGGGAGCTGAGAACAGAGAGGAGGGGGTGCGGCAGGGCCGGGGCTCGCCGGTCACCAAGCTCTCACGGCCCTTTCCCGGCCCTTGGCGTTTCTCTCTGGCTGTACAGAGTGCAGAAGGCCAGGACCCAGGAAATGAGCAGCAGCTCCAGTCAGGGTCTGCAGTCCCTCCTCTCCTGGCCAGCACACTGCACGCTCCCTGAGCCCCTGGCGGGCCGTGCTGTGCAGATGTGGGTCCCTGGGTGCAGGCATCCTCTGTCCACTGCATCCTGGGGCTGCTCGTGCTGCTGGCTGCGTCTGACTGGACCCACGTCCTCAGGGACTGACGCCTGGTTCCACGCGACGGCCTGGCCTCCTGTCCCAGCTCTGCCTCTTCCAGGCAGGGGGAAACAGAGGGGAAAGGTGAGCAACCTCAAATGAGTTCTTTGCACAGCACCTCTGACCACACACACTCAGAATGGACATTTCATAACTGACATGAGAATTACCTTAATCACAGAATCGGCCAAGTGACACTAAAGGGGGTGTGTTCCGTTCCCCCTGGCCAGGCAGGACCGCCCAGGGACCCTCCGTGTGCTGGGTGTCTGTTCTCTATGCCAGGGCGGGGGCTTGCCTGCGAGACCCCTGGCCTGCAGAGCAGCGAGGACGAAGCTAGGAGGAGCCACAGCCAGAACGAGTGGTCAGAGCAGTGACTCATCTCGCTCTGCAGCAGCAATCAACGTTCGCTTTCAGGGGAAAACGCCCAGGTCAAATGCAGTTCTTCAGTTATTAGAAACGCTGCGTGGTTCCCCGTCCTTGGCCTGAGTCACTGGCACGAGCCAAGTGTGCGAAGAGAGCCGCCGGCTCAGTGGCCTCACTTGTTTTTGATTAAGATGAACTTTGTGTTGGAGACGGGACATAGCAGCTCTTTCTGAAGTTCAAGGGCCGCATCTGGCTCAGGACCTGCAGGGCCAGGAGTTCTGACCCAGAGGCTCCTGCGCGGAGGTCTGCCGGCCACAGAGGAGCCGCCGTGATCGGAGGGACGGGCACCGACGTGCCCTGCCTCCCGGCCTCGGGGCCTGCGGGCTGGCCTGGGCGTCCAGGCTCAAGACGCTGAGATGGTCCCACGTGTGAGCCCTGGAGCCAAACGCTGCGCCGCCTGGACCCTGAGTAACACTTGGCTGCCTCCCTAGATCAATCTCACTGACGACTGTTGTGAATTCTCTGAAGAACCTGCAACACTGTGCCCTTGAAAGACTTCCAGAGGGGAGACGCCGGCTCTGACTCCAGCTTTATACACAGAACGTCACACCGACTGTCCTGACTGCTCTGACGTGGCGGCCCGGCGACCACACACACAGCCACCCTGCAGTGTGGCCATCGCCACACAGCGCTGTCCTCTGAAACTCAGAGTGACGGCCCGCCCGCCTCAGCCCCGGGCCCTGGGCCTGACTCCTCCAGGGGCCTCCTGTGAGCAGAGCCACACGGCATTTGTCTCACCGCGACTGGGTCACTTCACTGGGCGTCACGTTCTCAGAGTCCGTCCACGGTGTAGCCTGGGTCGGGACTTCCCTCCTTTTGAAGGCTGATTCAGCGCTGTGTGGATGGACCACGTTGTCTGTCCTTCTGCGGACGGACACAGGGCTTGCTCCCACCTCCTAGCTGCTGGGAACATGCGAGTGTGAGTAGCTCCCGTGGCCCCGGTCTCCTGGCCCCCGGTGCGCGCCCGGCGTGGGACCGCTGGGCCACGTGGCGCTCCCTTGTCAGGGCCTTGAGGAGCCGTCATGCTGCTGCCGGGGTGGCTGCACCGTGCCACCCCCACCTCCTGGTCCAGGGGCCGCTGCAGCGCTGCCGCCTATTTAGAAACAAGACGCGTCTGCTCCTCATGGTTCTGGGGGCTGAAGGCCAGGACAGCGGTGTGGGCGGGTGCGGTGTCTGGGAGGACCTTTCCGGCGCACAGGTCTCTGCTCGTGTCCTCACGTGGTGGATGATGGGGGCACGGGGGCTTTCAGGGTCCCTCTGACTGGGCCACCAGCCCCGAGCAATGAGCCTTGAGACCCAGCCCTCTCCCAGAGGCCCCTCATCCTGAGACCATTCCCTTCAGTCAGTTCAGTCATTCAGTCATGCCCGACTCTCTGCGACCCCATGGACTGCAGCACGCCAGGCCTCCCTGTCCATCACCAACTCCCAGAGTCCACCCAAACCCATGTCCATTGAGTCAGTGATGCCATCCAACCATCTCATCCTCTGTCGTCCCCTTCTCTTCCTGCCCTCAATCATCCCAGCATCAGGGCCGTTATTGGAAAACACCCTGAGGGGTAGGATTTCAGCAGATGAACTCAGGGACACAGGCATCCAGACCGCAGCTCCCTGGGACCGAATCTTCTCTAAGTTAGAGACAGGCAGGGGCAGCGGAGCTGCAAATGGAGCTGGAAGGTAGTTGTGTGGGAGCAGGAGCCCCAGGAGAGCCCACCACGTGACCAGCGTTTCTGGGGCTTCTTCGGGGCATGTGTCCTTGTGAAGGAGTGCACTCTGGCGGGAGGCAGGGAGGGTCACCCGCGTGCTGGGTAGCGTCCTCGATGGGGATGGGGGGAAGCCGGGAGGTGAAGTGCAGCTGCTTGAACCTGGTGAGACTGGGCAGGGGGACCACGTGCCTGGGGAACATGTGGGGCTTTCAGATTTTGGGAGCCTTTTTGGCCCGGAGGTAGATCTAGGGGAATCAACTCAAGGGACCTGCTGATAGGAGTTCAGACACTTCAAGGGTAATAATCACAGTAAACCTGCAAAGAGCTGTGATTTACAGGTGTCAGTGCACTGACTCCCTTCACAGCTCCACGAGGGAAGAACTACAAGCCCCTACTTTGCACAAGTGAAGAGTCACCCGAGGTCCCGCCGTGGACGGGGAGGGGCCCAGCTCGGGGAGGGCCCCGGCTCAGGCTGGGTCGTCTGGCTCTGCGCTGGGCTCTGTCTTCTCTGCTCGACACCCAGGCGCCCGCTCCCAAGGGAAGCAGACACACAGCCAAGGGCGGGGCGGGGCGGAAGGGACAGCCCGGAATGTTCTGTCCATCTCTGCGGCCGCTCCTTGAGGGCCCGCTGTGGGGGGACCGCGTTAGACAACACTTCTGGGGTCCCCGTGACCGCGGCCCCAGTCGGGCTCCGTTTGTGGAAACTGACATTTCAAGTCTGATGAGCTGGGCCCCCGGGAAGGGCTGGGGGTCTTGTGCCTTTGTCTTAGATGTGTCTCTACCAGATACTGTAGCAGGGTCTGCACAGCACGGTCCACGGGGCCAAGCCATTTGACTGGGTTTGAAGTTTTCACCAGCCTTTAAAAAAAATGTGAAACACCTCTCAGACCTCATTGAATGGTATGTGACCTCATCGAACAATTTCCACCATCGACAGCAGCACCAGGAATTGCTCTGATGCCTTAAATGACCTTCTCTGCCCAAAGTGTAAATTTTGGCCATTCCCAGCACGCAGCCCAGGGCCCGTGCCCTCAGCTGCTCTGATGGTTCCCTGTGTTTGGGTTTGCGGGGCGGGGGTCTTGCTCCATCTGTGACCCTGACACTACTCTCACTCCCAGGATTGGTGTGAAATGAGTCCCAGGCATCACACCAAGAAATAAATGAGTTTTAAAAGCACACATGCCTTAGAAAACTTTTTATTTAACACATCAAGCAAATCAATTAAGGATTATATTAAAAGTCCACAATTTTGTATTGTTCAGATTCATCTGGGTTTACCTCAACATTTCCTGACATAAATGTGCCAAAGACGTATCTCTGATCTAGTTGACCTGAAATCAGATTCCAATGCACATTCATTTGCCAAAAAAAAAAAAAAAAAGAATGGTCAAAGAGAACATGACGAAATATTAGAAACACACGAAAGTTTAATTTCCCTGGAGAGCCCTGCGGATGTACGGCCGGAGGAAGCCCAGCACGGACGGCTCACAGGCGACGTGGCTCAGACCAGAATCGTCCCTGGTCATCAGCGCTTTGTGCCCGGAGCCCAGGGCGTAAGGCCCGTGTGATACCCACAACAGGCTGGCAGGCGCCCCCTGGCCCTGGGAGTCCGCCACCACCCGCCGGGTTTCTGGGAGACTGGAAGATGGCACCTACATCATTGACCAGAGAGCCTGGTGCATCAGCCCTGTTTGGGGGCTTCCTTGTGGGTGAAGGAAGGTCGCTCAGCCCTGCTTTGAGGAGGGAACATTTCAAAGCCCCCAGTTCCACCTTCATGCCAGCTGGGGTCTCCCACCCTGCGCCTGCGCTGTGTCCACATCAGACACTGCATGGATATGGAGGGTGGCCACCCCCCTCCGCCCCCTGAGGGTCCCGGGATGCAAGCTGGCCCCCGCATCCAGGCTCAGGGACAGCAGCCTCCTCACTGCTAGCATGCTGTCTCCACAGCAGGACCGGGCCACATGTCAATCCCGTCTGGATGTTTGGGGCACAGGTGAGTTCAGAGCACCCAGAGGAGCGAGGGGTGGGGGAGCTCCCCTGCTGCCTCACTGGGGGCAGTGCAAGCCTCAAAGGGGCAACAGGGGCGTCAAGCCTGGGGGGCACGGAGCAGGTACGAGGGGAGTCCATGTGACAATGTGGTGCTGAGTGTTGAATGAACTTGAAATCAAAGACAAAACCACAGCCCATGAGAGGAAGCGGAGAGGCTGTAGAGAGTGAGGCTGCAGGGATGGAAAAGCGGCCGTGGGGGGCGGGGCCGCAGACACCCAGAGACACGGGGCTCGGCTTTTTCCTTCCCTGATGACAGCGGTGATTGTTTTGTTGTTTTTCTGGTTTTTCAGACTTTGAAGTGATCCGTTAGGGGATTCATAAGAATCAGGGTAAACAAGCAGCCCAGCACATCTCCATGACATGCCACTGGCCTCTGTGGTTTCCGAGCGGGCGTTACGACAGAGTCTGGAACAAACACTGGTGAGGCGTGGAGCTTCGCCCGGAGCCCAGGTCTGGCCTTTCCAGAAGCTGTCATGGGAACCGATCAAAGAAACTGCAGGAAAACGGCAGCAAGTGGATCAGCCACGATGACCACACCTGCCCTTGACAGAGCACAGCCGGAATGAGCAACAATCAGAGACGGGTGAGGGGCACGGTGGGCCCCTCGGAGACCCTGGGGTGGAGACCCCCGAGTCTGCAAGTGCACAGCCCTCGTGGGCCCTGGGGTCGGGAGGCCCGGGCGCTGGACTCCAGCAGGTCCAGCCCTCGAGGAGGCGAGGGCAGGGGCCTCGCTCACGGCACGCAGGGGCATCGGACCTCTGCAGGCTCAGCACCAACTCACGGTTTTAAGGGACGTATTTTCGGCCTGTCCCTGAACGCCTGCCTGGTTCCGATCCTGTGTCCCCTCCAGGCTGGGGCTCCCCGTCCCTCCCCGGCTGATTCCCAGGGTGTGGAGCCCGCCAGTCCCCTCCCCCGGCCTGCCCGGAGGATGCAGGGCGGGACACGCCCCTGGGGCAGTGCCAGGCGGGGGAGGGAAAGTTCTAGAGCAGCGTGACCAGGGGGCTGCAGACTGACTGACAGGAGGGGCCCCGCTGTTGTGCGGGCCGCAGCCGCCCACCGGGGGTCCCGGGCTTCCAAGGCTCCTGCTGCCGCTGAGCAGGCATCACCCCCGGCCTGTCCGGAGCTGGGGTCGGGGGGCGCTCTACTGTGTTGGGAAGGTGGACAGTGGGTGACGAGGGGCACTTACCCCTCAGAACCCACCTGGTGACTTTAACACAGCACAGGACAAACACAGACAACCCGCCACTCCTGAAGGTCCTGGGAGAGCAGGCGCCTCGGTGGAAACAGTGATGGAGCCTCGAGGGGCCTGGGCAGCGGAGCCGCGGCCCCGGCCTGACTCAGGGAGGAAGTCGTGTTTCCACTCAGCTCAAAACAAGTGGTTTCAGGACGGCGCGTGTGTCACCGGCATTTCCCTGTTGTGTTTATGAGACGAGGTGGGAATAGGCCCCGTGGTTACTCTAATCTTGCCTTTTACAAGAAACAAGAAGCCCCCAGTGGAACACTAGGAGGGGGCAGAGAGGCAGGAGGTGCCGGGGAAACCCGAGGACGCCCGCAGGGAGGGGGCCCGCTCCAGGATGGGCCCCGGGCCGAGCCCCCTGTCCAGCGGCGCCTTCTCAAGATGGGCTGTGCCAACAGCCGACATCCGGGGGGCAGGAGACACAGGTCCACCTCAGGGTGAGGCTGGGCCGGGAGCCCTGGAGGATGGTCAGCATGCAGCAGGTGTGTGGGGTGCCAGGCCCCTTGAAAGGCTGGGGCCCAGGCATCCTAGGGACCCTGAGGTCGGCAGTTTCCCCAGAAACCAGTTCAGAGGTCACAGCTCCTACCCTGTGGGGACAGGGCTACACTGTTAAGGGCTGAAGTGAGAAAATGGCTGTTCTGTTGACATGTGAATGGTGTCCGCCACTCT
>NW_011494893.1:256905-259936 GCF_000754665.1 Bison bison bison
CTGGGGCTGGGGCCCTGGCCTCCTGCCCTCGGAAGCAAGGTTCGCAGGATGCTCCAGGATGAGCAGCCCGGGTGAGCTGCCTTTGAAGTGCCACGCGGGTTTGTGTCTATATTTAAACCAGAGTGAAAGACAATGAACCAGATGAAAGAGTTCGCTGAAAACAGCCTCCTCGGCAGTGGTGACGCCGGGCAGCCGGCCGTCTGGGCGAAGAGTGTGTTCCACTCACCTGTTTGGGTGGTGATCAGGCAGCAAAACAACGGGAGAAAAAAATCCCCACTTTTTCACAAGGAGGCTTTACTGGAAAATCTTCTAATAAACAGAGTCGGAAGCACAGCAATCTCGAAACCGCCTTCTCTTCGCTCAGTGCTGTTTTCACGATGGGCTCTCTCCGTGGCCAGCGCCCTGAGGCCTGGGCACCAGGTCCCCCCTGGTGGCCGGCGGTCACACGCCGCACCCCAGGCTGCACCCCTGTCATCCGTCAGGGGCTGAACTGGTCCCCTCAAGATTCATGCGCTGCAGCCCTAACCCCGCACCTCGGGTCTGGAGACGGGCCTGTAAACAGGTGAAGTGGGGTCCTTCGGGTGGGTCCTGACCCCACAGGACTGGTGTCTCAGGCCAAGAGGAGGTGAGGACACAGGCCACATGGCACGCACAGGGCGACCACCGCCTGGGGGCAGGGGCATGGGCGGCACGCGCAGGCCCAGGACAGTGGCCTCGGGAGGACACCCTGGGCCCGGCCGGCCAGCCTCCAGGGCTGAGTGCGGACACCTTCCTGGCCCAGCCACCCTGTCTGTGGTGCTGCTGTTTGTGGCGGCCTGGGCAGACCCACACCATCTTTCTATACACTTCTTTTTTTAAGAAAAAGGAAGCTTGGACGTCAGCAAGTCCCCCTCACTTTACAGACGAGAAAAATGAGCCCCCAAATCTGTGATGCATCTGAGCTCAACCCACAACCACTGAGCAAGTTGATGGGCTCCCCCTACCAGGAGGCTGGCCAGGGCAGCGTGAGAACTGAGGCTGCCAGGGGCAAGTTCCGGACACACTTTAAAGGCAGACAACAGGATCTGCCAATCGATCCAATGTGGGCCAAGTCCCGAGACCTGGCTGCAGAGACCCAAGGTCCTAAGCTCAGACAAGGTACCCAAGGTCTTGGCGGGGCCGGGGGGTCCAGGCGAAGCCAAGAGGGAGCGTGGGGCTGCTGAGAGGGTCATAGGCGGGGCGAGGATGCTGGGAGGGGCCGGGACTCGCGCCCCCCAGACGCAGACGGCGCGCCCAGCCCTCAGTGTGGAAGAGCTACAGGCCACTCCTCCGCCCCTGGGCTCCGTCATGAATCCTACGTCTGCAGGTTACAGACCCCATGACACGTTTTCTTATTTTTGTTTTAGACAGGCTTTTAAAGCAATTAAGAAAAAGTGTCATTGATGTATATTCTTTCTCATTTTTAAAACATTCAGTGTTCTTCAGTGTGTGTGTAGGTAATAATTTCCACCTAGCATCTTCCCCTTTGATTGAAAATCTTCCTTGAACATTTCTTATAAAATAGGTCGTTCTTTGCTGGGAACGAGTTGCCTCAGCTTTACTTTGTCTGAAAACACCTATACTCTACCCCCTCATCTTGGAGAGCTAGGCTGACTTGGTAAAGAATTTCAGATGGGCAATTTGTTTCAGTACTAAAGATGTTTATCCACTTTCTTTGGCAAGGTTAGTCCTCCTATAATTTCCACTCATCAAATCCACCTGTTTAGGCTACAAATATGTTCAATGCATCTTCCGTGAGACAGCCGTTCAGATACTTGAAGACAGGTGTTACTGAGCAGTATATTAATTTAAAGACTCAGTGCCAAGGTGCCAGGTACTGTCACAGGAAATCGGCGTAACTGTAGCTTTCCAAGACGGTGTGGCAGGTGAACCTCCATGGAGCCAGCGAGGCCTGGCTGGTGAGGCTGAGTCAGGGGCTGCGGCCACCCTATCCGTGGGGAACCACCACCCCAGCTTCACTCGGCATCGTGTGTCCTGCTGAGAAGCGGCCTCAGTGGCCGGCCAGGCCTTACCCAACTGGCTTGAGGCTGTAGAAGCTTAGAATTTATACTGGAAGCCTGAAAGTGAAAGTGAAGTTACTCAGTCTTGTCTGACTCTTTGTGACCTTATGGACTGTAGCCCACTGTGGGCAGGAATCCCTTAGAAGAAATGGAGTAGCCATCATGGTCAACAAGAGAGTCCAAAATGCAGTACTTGGATGCAATCTCAAAAACAACAGAATGATCTCTGTTCATTTCCAAGGCAAACCATTCAATATCACAGTAATCCAAGTCTATGCCCCAACCAGTAACACTGAAGAAGCTGAAGTTGAACGGTTCTGTGAAGACCTACAAGACCTTTTAGAACTAACACCCAAAAAAGATGTCCTTTTCATTATAGGGGACTGGAATGCAAAATTAGGAAGTCAAGAAACACCTGGGGTAACAGGCAAATTTGGCCTTGGAATACAGAATGAAGCAGGGCAAAGACTAATAGAGTTTTGCCAAGAAAATGCACTGGTCATAACAAACACCCTCCTCTAACAACACAAGAGAAGACTCTACACATGGACATCACCAGATGGTCAACACCGAAATCAGATTGATTATATTCTTTGCAGCCAAAGATGGAGAAGCTCTATACAGTCAGCAAAAACAAGACCAGGAGCTGACTGTGGCTCAGACCATGAACTCCTTATTGCCAAATTCAGACTTAAATTGAAGAAAGTGGGGGAAACCACTAGACCATTCAGGTATGACCTAAATCAAATCCCTTATGATTATACAGTGGAAGTGAGAAATAGATTTAAGGGACTAGATCTGATAGATAGAGTGCCTGATGAACTATGGAATGAGGTTCGTGACATTGTACAGGAGATAGGGATCAAGACCATCCCCATGGAAAAGAAATGCAAAAAAGCAAAATGGCTGTCTGGGGAGGCCTTACAAATAGCTGTGAAAAGAAGAGAAGTGAAAAGCAAAGGAGAAAAGGAAAGATATAAGCATCTGAATGC
>NW_011494893.1:260036-260219 GCF_000754665.1 Bison bison bison
AAACCTGTTTGCAGGTCAGGAAGCAACAGTTAGAACTGAACATGGAACAACAGACTGGTTCCAAATAGGGAAAGGAGTAAGTCATTTTGTACATTGTCACCCTGCTTATTTAACTTATATGCAGAGTACATCATGAGAAACGCTGGGCTGGAAGAAGCACAAGCTGGAATCAAGATTGCCAGG
>NW_011494893.1:260319-261388 GCF_000754665.1 Bison bison bison
TGTACAGGAGATAGGGATCAAGACCATCCCCATGGAAAAGAAATGCAAAAAAGCAAAATGGCTGTCTGGGGAGGCCTTACAAATAGCTGTGAAAAGAAGAGAAGTGAAAAGCAAAGGAGAAAAGGAAAGATATAAGCATCTGAATGCAGAGTTCCAAAGAATAGCAAGGAGAGATAAGAAAGCCTTCCTCAGTGATCCATGCAAAGAAATAAAGGAAACCAACAGAATGGGAAAGACTAGAGATCTCTTCAAGAAAATCAGAGATACCAAGGGAACATTTCATGCAAAGATGGGCTCGATAAAGGACAGAAATGGTATGGACCTAACAGAAGCAGAAGATATTAAGAAGAGGTGGCAAGAATACACAGAAGAACTGTACAAAAAAGAGCTTTACGACCAAGATAATCACGATGGTGTGATCACTCACCTAGAGCCAGACACCCTAGAACGTGAAGTCAAGTGGGCCTTAGGAAGCATCACTACAAACAAAGCTAGTGGAGGTGATGGAATTCCAGTTGAGCTATTTCAAATCCTGAAAGATGATGCTGTGAAAGTGCTGCACTCAATATGCCAGCAAATTTGGAAAACTCAGCAGTGGCCACAGGACTGGAAAAGCTCAGTTTTCATTCCAATCCCAAAGAAAGGCAATGCCAAAGAATGCTCAAACTACTGCACAGTTGCACTCATCTCACACGCTAGCAAAGTAATGCTCAAAATTCTCCAAGCCAGGCTTCAGCAATACTTGAACTGTGAACTTCCTGATGTTCAAGCTGGTTTTAGAAAAGGCAGAGGAACCAGAGATCAAATTGCCAACATCCAATGGATCATCAAAAAGGCAAGAGAGTTCCAGAAAAACATCTATTTCTGCTTTATTGACTATGCCAAAGCCTTTGACTGTGTGGATCACAATAAACTGTGGAAAATTCTGCAAGAGATGGGAATACCAGACCACCTGACCTGCCTCTTGAGAAACCTGTTTGCAGGTCAGGAAGCAACAGTTAGAACTGAACATGGAACAACAGACTGGTTCCAAATAGGGAAAGGAGTAAGTCATTTTGTACATTGTCAC
>NW_011494893.1:261878-263005 GCF_000754665.1 Bison bison bison
AGTACTTTGGCCACCTCATGGGAAGAGTTGACTCATTGGAAAAGACTCTGATGCTGGGAGGGATTGGGGGCAGGAGGAGAAGGGGACGACAGAGGATGAGATGGCTGGATGGCATCACCGACATGATGGACGTGAGTTTGAGTGAACTCCGGGAGTTGGTGATGGACAGGGAGGCCTGGCATGCTGCGGTTCATGGGGTCACAAAGAGTCAGACAGGACTGAGCGACTGAATTGGACTAAACTGGAACTGGACTGTAGCCTACCAGGCTCTTCTGTCCATGGAATTTTCCAGGTAAGAGTACTGGCGGGTTGCCATTTCCTTCTCCAGGGGAACTTCCCAACCCAGGGATTGAACACAGGTCTACCGCATTGCAGGCAGACCCTTTACCATCTGAGCCACCTTGGAAGAGCCACCGGAAGCCTGGCTAGAGCCTTTTGGGTTCACAGCCCTGGATTTAATGGAGCGAGATCTGGCAGGGAGAGGCGCGAGGTAGGGGGAGGACTGGGCACCGGTGTTTGTAAACAGCACAAGTGGTCAGAGCAGGGACCCCCGACTTTCCAGGACGTGAGTCAGCTAAGGCACCAGGTCTGAACACTTCTTCTAAAAAGTGGACTTCAGTGTGACCTCTTCCAGAGCCTCTGTGTCCGCTGGGACCCCTGGTGCCTCCTGCACGCGCCCTGACCCCTGACCCAGGAGTTCTGTCCTGGACCCGCCGGTCTTCCTGGCCAATGGGATCCGTCCCTCCGTGCCTTCTCGTTCTCACAACCCTGGGGGTCCTGAGTAGGTACATCCAGCTTCTTCAAACCCAAACAGAAACGCTGGGCCGCTGGGCGCGATGAGGATGAAAGCTGGTAAGTCAGACGAGCCTGACGGGGGAAGGGCCCCCTGATCATGGGGCCTGGCTGGGGTGCAGGGTCTGGGGGGCGGCGCGCAGGCCTTGCGGCCTGGGGTTTCCGCGCCTGGGCCCTGTCCGTGCCGGTGTCAGGAGCTGGGCGAGCGGCTGGGCCCCGGTGGGGCTGGAGAAGGGGCCAGTGCGGGACGCACACCTCTCTCGCGTCACCAGCAGGCGAAGACGGCTCCGTCCTTCGACACACGGCAGTTTTCCGAGGCTCCGAGAGGAGCCCGC
>NW_011494893.1:263105-272728 GCF_000754665.1 Bison bison bison
GCGGGGCCAGGGGTCCTGTTTGAGCACAGGCCACCTTGTTTTTGAGAAGCAGCTTGCGTTTCCCATTTCCCCTCCATCTGGCTCCATCTCCACCGCTCCTCACGCCGCCCACCTTCGGGCCTGCCTCTGTCCAGCCTTCGCAGCCGACCGCCCCTGTCGAACCCGTTTCTTTTGGGATCGCCTTTCCTTATTACCTTTGAGTTCGACGCTTAGCTCATTTTCAACATCTCTTCCTCTTGGAGTTTTTCTTTAGCTGCATCTCACATTTTGGTGTGAAATTACTATTCAGCTATTTTTTCTAATTTTTGCGATGGTTTCTTTGACCAATGTGTTCTTCAGAAATCGGGTCTAAAATTCACACGTGTACGTTTTTAAGTTCCCTTCTCATCACTAATTTCTAATACAGTTTTCTTGTGGTTAGGGAACGTGATGCTGATTGTTATTTCTTGACACTTGCTTTATGGCTGCTATATGGTTAATTCTCTAATGATAGTAGGCTTCTATAAACTTCTGCCAGATTGCTAATTGTGCTTTTCAAGTTTTCTTTAAATTTTATAATTATTTTGCCTTCTTAATCCATGAATACTAAGAAGAATGTGTTTTTTTAAAAAAAAAACCCTACCAATCTGACTGTGGATTTCAGCAGTTTTTAAATTATATTTCTTGAGATCATATCATTAAGTGTACCCTAAGTTTAGAACTATTTTATCTTCCTGGAGAATTATTACTTTTACCATTACATAGTAACAATTTTTATTCCTGAGCACATTTTGCTTTAAAGTCTCCTCTATTTGATATCAAATTAGCACTACCGCCTTCATCAATATTTTCCTGGCATACTGTTTTATTTTTTCCCTGGCCTGGCATTCTTTTGCTTTCAATCTTTAAGAATCTTTATCTTTTAGGACCTGTGTGTGTCTAGGCATTCAGTCATGTCTGACTCTTTGCGACCCTGTGGACTGTAGCCTGCCAGGCTCCTCTGTCTTTGGGATTCTCCAGGCAAGAATACTGGAGTGGGCTGCCATGCCCTCCTCCAGGGGATTTTCCTGACCCTGGAATTGAACCTGCATTTCCTGTCTCCTGCACTGCAGGCGGATTGTTTACCTGGTGGGCCGTCAGGGAAGCCCGCTTAGGATCCAGAAATAACATATTTAAAAATACCATGTACATGGAATTTGTTATTGTTCTAATCTGAGGTTCTAGTTTATCTGAAAACATTGTGATATTGTTTTAATTAGTTTAAAAATATTTTTACTTTCGTGTTCACATTTTCTATTTACTTTTTTATACTTCGCTTTCCCTCAAATTAATTCCACTGTTTAATTCCTCACCAACATACACTGATTTGAAAGTTTTCTATATTTTTCTTTTAAAAGAGGGCAATTTTTCATTTTAAAATAATTTAAGACATAAAAAGTTTCAAAAAATAGTATGAAGGATTCACATATTCCTTCTCTTCACCCAACTTCTCCATATATTAGTCACTGAACAATGACCCAAACCAGGAAATCCACATTGGAAAGATTTATTATTAATGCATCTGCCGATCTTATTCCAGCATCACGAAGTGTCCGTGGAGGTCCTTTTCCCGTCTCAGGGGACTGTCGTGCCTCCAGCCTGGGACAGCGCCTGGTCGTCTTCCGTGGCTCTGCGCCCCGAGGCGGTTAGTGCCACACTTTGTGGACTGTCCCTTAGACGTGCTTGTTTCGTGCTTCTTTTTGATTAAATTTATGAGTGTTGCTTCTCTGACATTTTTGCCAGAAAGTATGTTAATGCTGCCAGTTGGCAAACTGGAGGTGTTTTGTTCCAAATACTGTGCTTATCAGATACCGTTCTGGCTGTACCTCCCAATTCAGTGGGACAAGGTCAGCCCCAGGGAGCCCACTGCCTCCCACAGCCCAGAGAAGCTGCTGGGGCAGCTGTTGGAGCAGCCTCTTGGGAGCTGGTCTGGTACTACTCAGAAGGGCGGTTTATTCAACTGTAAGATCCAGTGAGGTGTGCTTCCTTCTGAACATTAAACCATATTCTAAACTGCTATTGCAGGAATCCAGTAACTTTGAGAAAGAACCTCCTTTAATGAGAGCTGGGGAAAAATCAGAGATGCTCCTTGTACCTGTCTTACCAGAATTTATTTTGAGGCAGAAAATTTTGACTTTGCTCAGTATCTGATTAAATCTTAAAAATCATGCAGGCAACTTATAAGGGGAAATAGACCCAAAGAACAAAGACAGTGATTTTCCAAGGGCCTCAGGAGCAAGTCAAATAGAAATCTGCTTGGATCTCCTGCCTCTGGTTTGCACTGACTGTGAGAACAAGGTCACTGGCAGGGAAGTCACTGGCAGGGAAGCCAACCGTCTGGTGCTTGAGGCAGAACTATTTGTGCCACGTCTGTGCCCCTGAGAAACATCTGAGTACTGAGAGAACACGCCAGCCGATCTTGCAGCCTGGAGACGCAGTTGTACTTTGAGGCTTCATTTATTTGGCATCTTTACCGAGCAACTACCAGCACTTGCCTACGGTTACAACCCCACTTCTGTTGCTTTTCTGCCTCGGAAGCACCTAGCAACCTAGAGCACTGCGTGTGTCGTCTGAGCCTGACCACTTGCTACAGATGAGTCAACAGATGCATCGAGAGTTGAAGCGCATCCCGGCTGCTGCAGAGCTGAAGCGGAGGCTGGACAGAGGGGCCACCCAGAGCCTCCCATGCCATCCTTCGCCCACTCATGTGGGCTTCCTCTGCTCTTCCCAACCATGGGCGTGGAGAGCGTCTATCCACCACCTCCCACCTAAAACGAGCCTTTAAAGCCCGCAACCCTCCTCTAAGCACTCCCTTAGCTGCATCCCCCCAATTTTCTGTTTTCATTCAGTTCCTTTCCATTTCAAAGTATTTTCTAAATTCTCTGGTGATTTCTTCCTTGGGTTAGGTTCCAAATATTTGGAAGTGTGTTAACTTTGGAATATTCAGCTTTATTTTATTGACTTCTAATAAAAGTTGACACAGTTTATTGACTTGAATTCTCCATGCGATGTACATATGTCGTGTGTTAGGTCTGTCTGCAGCCCCGTGTAAGCTCCGTCTGTCCTGGCGAATGTTCTATGGACCTTAACAGCGTGTATCCTACAGGTGCTGAATGTAGAGTTTCATGAATGCACTCAGATTAAGATAGGTGGTGGTATTACTCAGAACCTACATCTTTCCTGATTTTTTTTTTTTGTCCAGTTTTATCAATTGCTAAGGAGTTTAAAACTCTCCAAATATGGTAATATCAGAATTGCCCATTCCTCCCTTTCTCATTTTTTCTTCATGTATTTCAATGCTCTATTTGTTCTTAGGTCAGACACATGCAGAATCATCTTTTTGAATTATAATTATGAAAAGTCCTTCTTTGTCGCTTGTGACATTTTCGTCTTGAAATCCACTTTATCTCATATTAGTAGAGCCACTTCAGCCTTCTTTATGCTTAACTGTTTGCATGGTGTACTTTTTCCATCCAGTTACTTTCGATCTAGGCTTCCCTGGTGCCTCAGCTGGTAAAGAATCCGCCTACAATGCAGGAGACCTGGGTTTGATCCCTGGGTTAGGAAGATCCCCTGGAGAAGGGAAAGGCTATCCACTCCAGTATTCTGGCCTAGAGAATTCCATGGACTGTATAGGCCATGGGATCGCAAAGAGTCGGACACGACTGAGCAACTTTCACTTCACTTTCAACCTATCTGTGGTTTTAATTATAAAGTACGTCTTTTTTCTGTGTCTTTAAATATAAAGTGAATCTTCTGTATTTAGCGTAATTTGGGTTTATGTTGCTTAATATCCATTTGACATCCTTTTTGCGCTTTTAATTGACATGTTTAGCCTTTTAATATTTAATGAAACCATTGCTGTGGTTTTGTTTGGGTAAACCACTCTATTGTTTGCTTTCTATTCTTTCAGACATTTTAAATACTAGAGTACAACATATTACTTCAACTGTAACTGAAGTTTTCAGTTTTTCTATTGCTTTTCAGCTGTACTCCTCTATGTAACTGTTTTAGTGATTGCTGTGGGATTGCAGTGCATCCCCTTTGCAGTCCATTTGCAGTCAATATATATTTCATGCAACTTGCAGAAACCTTGCAACTGTCTGTCCATACCTTGTTCTCTCGTTACATCTTCAAATTCTATAAACCCACATGAAAAAATTGTTCATTTTTACTCTAAACAATCAGATATGTGTATGTCATATGTATTAAAAGTCTTAACAGAAAAGCAAAAAAAAAAAAAAAAACAACTTTGCATTTCCTGAGATGTAGTTATGCGATGCATGCAGGTATCTGTACAAATACCAAGATGTATCCACCATCCCAGATGCCCTCCGTCCACTGCTGAGGACCTGAGGCCTCATCAGATGTCCCTTCCTCTCAGTTTGAAGAACTTCCTTTAGCATTCCTTATGGTCGAGTTCTGCTGGCAACACGTCCTCAGAGTTTTATCTGAAAATGTATTTTGCCTTCATTCTGGAAGAGTATTTTCCTTGATATAGAATTCCGGTTGACCTCAGACATAGTCATCTCACTTTTCTGGGTCTGTGGTTTCTGAAGTGAGGCCAGAGTGAATCCAGAGGTTGTTTGTCTGAGACAGCTTGTTTCTCTGCTGCTGCTACTGGATTTGCTCTTTATCCTTTTGCCTCTCTCTGTTATCCTTCTAGAAGTCCAGTTACACATGTCACACTATCTGACAACATCTAATACTTTATCCCAAATATTTTCTTCTCTATCCTACATTTTAGATTAAACCCAGGGACCTGTAGACGTCAGTCTCAGTTGATTTTTCTGTTCTCTTGAAAATGTCCTCCATTTTCCTTGTTCATGTGTTAGGTGATTTGGGGGTTTTAATTCTAGATCAGTTCAGTTGCTCAGTTGTGTCCGACTCTTTGCGACCCCATGGACTGCAGCACACCAGCTTCCCTGTCCTTCACCAACTCCTGGAGATAAATCGCTAATAATCTGATCAGCAACCAACTGCAGCTGGTTGGTTAGACTTACATGCAGAGAGTCTGTGCGAGTTTCTTGCCTGTAGCTTTAATCTCAGGCTGTATCTTGGTCTTTAGCTCAACTGCTCTACTTCTCAGGTGTTCAGGGGTGTTGGCCAGAAAGTTAGGTAGAATTTGGGGGTCTTGTCTCTGGCTCCTTCTTTCCTAAAATCCCTCCTCTCTCTCCAGTAGGGGTGCTTTTCTGGACACAATCTTCTAAAAGCAGAAACACATCAGTTCCCCCTGGAGCCCCTTGCCACCCTCCTCACCGTGCCAACTGCATCTGGTTCCCAGCTACAGGCCACAGAAGCAGGAACTGCTCCAGGCACTATGATCGTCGAGTGGATGCCACCTGCTCCGTCCACTCCTCAGGGCCTTCAGGTGGTTGCCTTATGGACGATGGCCAGAGTTCTTGGTTGTCAACCCCAAGAGTTATCCGAGAGGATTTTACCCAGCAAGGAGAATTAGAACCCTACCTTTTGAAAGACTAAGCTTTACTCTGACGGTAATAGCATCTGTCTTCAATCCCTGGGTTGGGAAGATTCCCTGGAGAAGGAAATGGCAATCCACTCCAGTACTCTTGCCTTGAAAATCCCATGGACAGAGGAGCTTGGTGCAGGCTACGATCCATGGGGTTGCAAAGAGTCAGGCACGACTGAGCAACTTCAAAACACTAATACTCCTAGGATGCATAAGGGAAATACCTGTTTTTTCTATGTAAATTTGTCTCCTTTCATAGAGGTCATCTTTTTCTGAGAGTTACTTTCAGAATACACCCACAGCAATTTGGCAGGAAGGACTGCTCCACCTGTTGGAATCTGTGGCTGGTGCCATGGCAGCAGTCATCAGCGCCCTCCTTATGCTGAGGCGAGACTGCAGCTCCGATCCCTCAGGACATGACCCAGGACAACGTGCCTTAACCAAGAGCCTCAGCCACACCTTCTTGTTTGGCAGTGCATGCAGGCAAGTGGTGGTGCTCACAGGGCCTCACGGCCCCTCGCTGGGCCTGACGCCCCCTCACCCTCAAGACATCTCTTTTCAATCACAAAAGGGTTCCCGTCAGTCACCTCTACTAGCTCTACTGATTGTTGTTGTTCAGTCGCTCAGTCGTGTCCAACTCTTTGCAACCCCATGGACCGCAGCACACCAGGCCTCCCTGTCCATCACCAACTCCCGGAGTTTGCTCAAACTCATGTCCATCAAGTCGGTGATGCCATCCAACCATCTCATCCTCTGTCACCCTCTTCTCTTCCTGCCCTCAATGTTTCTCAGCATCAGGGTCTTTTCCAACTGATTACACTTTAGTATAACTGAGCCGGGCTACTCAGTGGCTATCTTTACATGTCTTTCCTGTTTAAAATTTTACTATGGAAAGTTTCAACTGTGTCAGAAGTAAAGAGCATGATATATGGATGTCTCTCACTTTAAGCTTAGTGAAAGGCGAGAGGCCCCTTGTGCCAGCGAGCCAAGCCGTAATAGCGAATGAAAAGTCCTTAAAGGAAATGAAGAGCGCTGCCCTCCTGAACACACAGGTGACAAGGAAGTGAAACAGCCTCACTGCTGATACGGAGAAAGTGGAGAGATGAATGACCAGCCGCGTCATCCCCTTCAGCTGACGTGTGATCCAGAGCAAGGCCCAGCTCCCTTCACTGTGAGGCCAAGGCAGGTGAGGAGGCTGCCGGAGAGCAGCGTGAGACCAGAGGCTGGCTCGCGGGGCTGCTGGGAAGCTGCCGCCTCTGGGACAGGAGTGCTCTGTGAGGCGCTGGTGCCAAAGCGCAGGCAGGTGCCAAGAGGACGGAGCCACGGCAGCCACGGTGCCACCAGCCATCGTCCAGCGGAAGGAGTGCCACCCGGGACTCTGGTGCTCAGAGAGGCCCACGCCAGCGTCCAAGCTTCCAAGGGAGACTGACGCTCTTGGTAGCAGCTCTGGCAGCTGGTGACCAAGTGAGGCCAGTGCTCATCTACCATCTGAAAATCCTGGGGCCCTTAAGAATCGTGTTAAATCTACTTTGCCTGTGCTCTGTAAATGAACAACAAAGTTGGGATGACAGCAATTTACTGCATAGTTTACTATTTTAAAAAATTTCCTGGTGACTCAGATGGTAGAGAATCTTGCAGGAGACCCAGGTTTGATCCTTGGGTCATGAAAATCCCCTGAAGGTGGAAATGGCAACCTGCTCCTGTATTGTTGCTGGGAAAAATCCCATGGACAGAGGAGCCTGATGGGCTACAGTCCATGGGGTCACAAAGAGTCAGACATGACTGAGCAACTAACACTTTCTTTTTTTTTTTTTTTTACTATTTTAAGCCCACTGTTGAGACCTACTGCTCAGAAAACAAGATTCTTTCCCAATTACTGCTCACTGACAGGCACCTGCTCACCCAAGAGCTCTGACGGATGATGAGGCTCCAGCTGTTTCACACCTGCTAACACAGCCAACCTGCAGCCCACGGAGCCCTGACTTTCAAGTCCTGTCATTTAAGAAACCCATCTCACAAGGCTATAGCTGCCATAGACAGCAGTTCTTCGATGGATCTGGGCAACCTCCTGGAGAGGAGTCGGCATTTCAGATGCTGCCAAGGACGTTTGTGATCTGTGCAAAGAGGTCAGAACGTCCACAGTAACAGGAGCTGCAGGAAGTGGATCCCAGCCCTCAGGGGTGGCTTCTCAGGGCTCAAGATTCTTGTTCATGTATGACAAAACCCCACAAAATTCTGTAAAGAAATACTTGTCAATTAAAAAAAAAAAAGGAATAAGAGACTTCAGTGGAGGAAGCAGCAGTGAGTGTACTGGAACAGCAGGAGGACTGCAGTCACACACGGAGCCTGAAGACGGGACTGAAGCGCATGGACCTCAGGATGAAGTCTGAACAGAGGAGGAGCTGCTTCCCATGGATAAGCAAAGGAAGCGGTTGCTTGAGACAGAATTTACTCCTGGTGAAGATGCTGTGAAGACTGTGGAAATTATAACAAAGGTTTAGGATATTCTACAAAGCTTAAAAGCTAAAACAGTGGCAGAGTTTGAAAGGCTGGACTCCAATTTTCAAAGAAGCTCTACTATGGGTAAAATCCCACCAAACAGCACTGCTACTGCAGAGAAGTCACTGGTGAAAGGCAGTCAATCCATGAGGCAAAGTTCACTGACTCATCTTAAGGAACGGCCACAGCCACTACGACTTTTGGCGACCACCACTCTGAGAACTGGCAGCCATCAACACAGAGACGAGACCCTCCACCAGCAGAAAGACTGTGACTCCCTGAGGCTTAGGTGATGTTCGGTCAGCACTGTTTAGCAATAAAGCATGTTTTAACGGAAGTATGTACACTTTTTAGGTATGCTATTGCAACTTACCGTGCAGTGTAAACGCTCTCTGAGAATCCACCAATCTTCATGCTCGCCCCTTCTACTGCGGGGGCCTGGGCTGAGCCCACGGTCGAGGCCGACCGCAGCAATTCTGCTCATCGTCCACGGCATGCTCTTCACTCCCCTGTATTTCCTGTGGATTATGAGGTAGACAGACCCAGACTTCAAGTCTCACTTTTTAGCAAGAATTCGTCGTCGTATTGTGAGATGTATTTCTGATTATGGGATAAAAGGTATGCTCTGCACACTCAGTCTGACTTGGTACCATCAGCTCCTGGCATGGGGAATGGGGTCGTCAAAATAGGAGGTTCATGGCTCCTTTTTCAATTTTTAAAAGTTGCCATAAATACTCATGTCTGTGAGTGACAAATACGAAGCACGCACATGTAAGCAGTTTGGTGTTACGATCAAACAAAACAAAAAAACAAAAAGTTAACCTGAACTTTCAGTTACAGACGGCAGATTGAAACCACACATTAACCTTACCTCTAACCAAACCCTACGAAAATGACACAGCAGTGTGTGCACACACCATTCACGCCCAGTGCACGCACAGTCCACCTTCTGCACACAACACAGATGTAATTACATAGACAGAGTTAAAACCACAGTTAAATAAACACACAGGAGTTTAAAAGCTGCCAAGAGTATGGGTGAGTGGAAACTGATGGGTCAAACTTCGATCCTTAGTTGGCGGCATGAGAACAAAGATGTAGCCTGGTTCACTGCAGAACTGAGCCCGAGAGTCAAGAGCTTGTGCTACGGGAACTCCCCAGATGGGGATAAAGCCCAGCAGTCCACAAAGGCTGTTAAGAAAGAGGCAGCTTCCCCCCACCACCAACCCACCACAGTGGAGCCGGGGCTTCCTTCTCCTCAACAGTGAATGCAGGAGCCTGTGTGGTACCAGGGCCACAGCAGCGTGGACACTTGCATGAAAAGCTCTGCCCCAGTCCTGCCAGAGGACTGACTAGGGACAGCTACCTCACACGAGTATTAATACATGAGAGACACTCAACTCTATGTATTTTAGGAAACTTGTCTTCATTAAAAGCTGGTGGAGACACGTTTTGACCCTCATACAACCACCGGCCGAGCCTGTAAGCACGTGAGCAGGACAGAGGCAGCATTCTCTGAAACCATGTCAGAGTAAAAGGCAATCTCTTCAGTTCACCTTCAAGAAAACCGGCTGCAGGATGGGGCGGGACTGACTCGGGGACCACCCCCACCGCAGTGACGCCTGTCTTCGATGAC
>NW_011494893.1:272828-285359 GCF_000754665.1 Bison bison bison
AAAAAAAAAAAAAGGAGAGAAATAAAACAGTATCTTCAAAGCGGTGAGAGTAAGTAACTCTCAGCATGGAATTCTGTACTCAGCTAACCATTCATGGTGAATGACAGTGAAGGAAAGAAATCCTTTCAGGGCTGCAAGAACTGAGAATGTTGCTAAGAGGAGATTCTTGATGAACCAGGTGGTCAAGGATGTGCTTTGGGGAGATTCAGAGATGCAGGAGGCCTGCGACGCAGGAAGCAGTGACTAGCAGACAGACGGGGGACCATTTGGGAAATAGAAGCATGAGTGTCTGGAACTGCAGAGTACCTGCAGGTGGTCCAGGTGTGTGTGAGGGAGAAGCAGCTTGGGGGGAAAGGAACCCCCCTTCATGGAGGCCCCAGACCCAAGCCTTCTGTGGCGCTCCCTTTGCTGGGAAGTGTCTGCTGTCAGGTGTGTGTGTTAAGAGAATGTAAGGGGAAAAGGCATTTTAATCACATTTTTTTTTTATTAATCACAATTTTTTAAAAGAGCACTTGCACATAGACACACACAAAAGCAGAAGAGTGTAACTTTCAAATGCAGAGGACAAGATGTCTAGTGGAATGCAAAATAAGAAAATAAGTGAGGAATAAGCAAAGAAAAAGTACTGTAGACAAGAATAACAAGATGAAGGTGTAAATGAGTCCAAATACACAGCAAATCACAGTAGATGTTGATGAACTGGACCTACCAGTTACAAAGACAAATTGCCATGCTCGTCTTAATATAAAATCCAGCTATATGCTATTTTTAAGAGTTCCACTTAAAGCATGACCCCAGAAAGGTTGGAAGTGAAGAACAGAAAATGATTCTAGGCTAATATTAACCCTCCCCAGAAACTGATGTAACTTTTAAAATAATCAGACAATGAAGTGAAAAAAAATCAATAGGGATAAAGAGGATCACTTTATAATAGAGGATAAAATAGTAGACACTTTATTAGGAAGATGTCACAGTTCTGATTTTTTTTTTTTTTTTGCGTATTAAAGACACATTCTTTAATGACTGAAGAAGGGTCTTCATCATACACTTAAAATAAGGCAAATGCTCAGGACTGTGGCTCTGCACTCTGAGTCACAGCCACAGTGGGCACAGGGGTGAACATGCCTAGGAGAGCTCCGCCTTCAGTGCATTTCTTCATAAGTTTTGTTCAAGACAAAACCTTCCTTGACCCCAAATGAACAAACACAAGACTGACTTCAAGTGATGGACACAGCACATGGCCACGGAGGACCTCAGAGCTCCCTGTACTGATACACTAACGCCAGTGTCAGAAATGGGCCTGTGGCCTTGGGGAACGATCCAAAACCTGACTCAGCTTTCTGAAGCAAATGGTGTGACGAAGGCAGGTCAGGGGAGCCGAGTCTGCAGGAGGACACGGCGGCCCGACCTGTTCTGGCGACAGTGTCACCGGTGGCTCCCGTGCCTGCTGACACAGACACCACCAGGGCAGACACCCCGAGCCACCAGGCAGGACGCCGGAGAGGCCAGAGAAGCGGTGCGGGTGGGCAGCAGGGCGCCCGGTTCTGGAGGAGACGCTGACTGCAGCCCCTCACGTGTGCAGGGGTCGCGGGGGCAGGAGGCCCACGTCGGGTTCAGGGTGAGTCACACAGAAAAGGCCTGACGACGTGAGCGCTGTGAACACAGGAGCCAGGCAGCAGAGTTAACTCTGGAACCGAGGCCCACAAGTAACCTCCCCAGCGTAACACCTTGGTAGGCAGACCGCACGCTTTTCTGAAAGTCCACTTGGGTTAGGAGTGCTAGAGCCATCGGCGTGAAATGAAGGCTTTCACACGGCTGCAGAGTTTAGGGCAGCTCCAGGTGTTCATGTGTGACTTTCTGCTAACCCATGCATCCCCTCCCAAGGTGCCTGGGAAGCTGCAGAAAACCCAGGAAGATGCTCTGGGTCTGAGCCGCCCTGCCTTCTGTAGCCTTCACCACGCAGCACGTAGCTTCGACATGCTCCCTAATTTTTAGAAAGGTATTTTAAAGTCACACTGTGAAAGTCGCTCAGTCATGTCCGACTCTGTGCTACCCCATGCACTGTCCAGTCCATGGAATTCTCCAGGCCAGAACAGGAGTGGGTAGCCTTTCCTTTCTCCAGGGGATCTTCCCAACCCAGGGATCAAACCCAGGCCTCCCGCATCGCAGGCGGCATACAGGGCCTAGGGTAGGAAGAATGGCAAAGCAGACACTTCCTGGGCATTTTAAATCAGGTCAGTTTGGTTGAAATAAAACACACACCAACATCTTTCTAAGCTCCCCAATCAGGGGAAAGAAAAGAGAGAGGGGCAGCCTAAGCTTCCATGCAGATACCTGTGGGCGCTCAGCGAGCATCGCCTGGAGGCTCTACGTCTTCACGGCGGGTGGGGGGGCAGCCTGGAAGCAGGCCAGCTGCAGGTGCATGCCACTCTTGACCCGGCTCAGCAGCTCCTCCAGCAGCCTGTGGGAGAGACACAGACAGCCACATGGCTCCTGCCCCGTGGTGCTTCTCCAGCCAGAAAAGTCACTTTTCTATGGGCTCTGAATTCCATGACAAAAGAAAGTCAACTAAAGAAGGTCCTCTAAGGGAACATCTATCTGTAGACATACTTACATTTATACACAAAACCGTCCTTCTGCCCCTTCCCCTGAATTAACTGGACCCCTCCCTAAACAGAGTGATGTTTGGGGTCTGGGCACTCCAGAGCTCTGACAGGCACTCTCTCTGACTCTGATAACACAGCGCAGCATCTCACGACCCCCATGTCAGGACAAGCCCTCTTGTGCTGCCCATCTGCAGTCACCTTTGCCCTCACCCCACTCCTTGGCAATGACTGGTCTATTTTCCATTCTTCTTATTTTGCATTTCTGCCTTTAACAAGTATTGGAGAGGTGAACTGAAGGGGTGAAGCAGGCACCCACAGAGTCAGGGTAACTCCTGCACTGTAACTCCACCTGGCCCCTGTGCTGCAGCAGTAACTCCATCTGGCCCCTGTGCTGGCCAGATACAACTGGATAATTTCACAGCCATGAGGGGTCTGACAGCTCACTGGGCTCAGATGAAGCAACCAAGAAACAAGCTTGCTGGTGCTTGGGTCAAGGGATCACTTCCTGGTTTAACGATGCTCCCAGCAGACCCCGTCTGGCCTTCCTCACGGTGTCTGCTTCTCTCAACCGCCGCAAACCACTAGTCTTCTGAGCAGACGAGTGAGCCCCACTTGCATGGGCTGATGGTTAAGTGAGGCTTTAAATCTTTCACTTTTAAAGGACTGCACAGGCTTTGAACATGTGGTCAGTGAGGAGGTGGGACGGGAAGACAGGGCTGCCCAGCTCCTCTCAGCCAGACCAGGTGACCCTGCCCTCCCAGCCCTGTCCACACCTCCAGGGCCCCCCTGCCCGTGTGGGTCCACCACGCTCCCCCGCGCCGTCACAGCTGACCCTGAGGGCTGCACGCGGTCAGGGCTCCGTGCCCACGACCCGTCCAGCAGCTGCAGGGTGGGGGACCTCGGCTGGGCTGGGGAAGAGCCCAGGCACGCTGACATCTGCCTGGCCTAGACTGTGTCTCAGGTCAGAATTTCCTGTTACATGAGTAGCAAAGTTGAAGGCCAGGCCGAGACTGTTAAAACAGCACTAGTGGAACATGTGTAACTTCATTCCGTCACGTGTGCACATTTACTTTCAATGCTTCACGTCACACGGAGCACGAATGCACACTGCGGGCCTACTTGAAAGACAGTGTCTCTGAGTCCTGCCTTTACCATGCTGTCTTCTCTTTCACATTTCTCTAAATACTATCTTCTTACAAATTTCAGATAATAATACAGTTTTCTGAGTCAAAATAAACTTTCTTATAAAAGTTTAAGTGACTGGTATAGTTACTTAAAACAAGGAAAGAACTAATTTCTGAAGCGTCATAAACCAGGTCCCACCTCCTCCTGCCGTGTGGGAGACGGGCTAACACAAGGCGTGTCCAAGGGCCACCGAGTCCCACCTCCCTCCAGGCTCCGCCTGAAGAGGAGCTGCCCAGGTGACAACACGCCACCCGAGAGCAGCTCAAGACTTACCTTCTGTCTGCTCCGCTCGAGAGCTGAGGCAGGGCTTCCAGGGCCTGCTTGAAACTGGATCTGTAAGAGACAGCATCCCAGGTGGGGACCCGCCGGCCCCACCGGGAACAGGGACATTGGAGAAAAGCATGCCTTATGTTCAGAGGAACTCACAGGCTGGTGAGGCGAGCAGAGCAGGAGGGAAAGTGAAAATGAAAGCGAGGGTTTGCAGAAGCAGGGCCAGAAGAACCAAATCAGGAGATAAAACATGACTTTAAATGCAAAGGAGAAACTGAATTTTACACAAGGTGCTTCTAATAGTAGATGAGAGCTTGGTGTGTTGTTGTTAAATTTAAAAAGGTCTTTACTTTCAAAACAAACTGAACTATACAAATAAAGCAGCTGCTAAGAAAGGAAGGGAGCTGGGTAGGAACAGGGGTGATCTTGTGCAAAATGATGCAAAGGGGGCACTTCTGGAACTGACACGTGCCGGGCCTGAGGTACAGCCAACTTCTTACAATAACTGAACATGTCTTAAGAGCACTTAGCTATTGTATCTAAAATTTGTACAATAATGGAGAGGTATGTGTATATATATGCATAACTCGACATCATTTCATTTCGTGAAATATGGAAAAGGGAGAGAATTTTAAGAATGATTTGGTATGTCTAAGTTTCTAAAGTAGAAAGTAGCAGCAGAGTAATTAAATCAAGTAGTAACGCAGAGCAGACGGCGGCGGGAGCCATCAGACAAGCTCCTGGTGAACAACCTCACGTGTCAGGAAGAAAAGGAAAAGTCTTCCCGACTGCATGGTGACAGTCAGGATGAGGGCCTGAACACGCCATCCAAAGCTGGAAACAATGGCAAGTGCATCATGGGACACGTTTAAACAGCTTCCTTGTGGACCCGGCACTTCCCAGGCAGCACTGCCAATGGGGTAAACAGTCTTGTGTAGGCAGAGCTGTTTCAGTTCACCTAATGATGTCTCAATGATAGGAAATCCTGACTTTCATTCAAAACAGCTAAAAATTATCATCAAATTTCCACTACAAAATTTTGCAGAGAAACCACAAGGCTTCCTCTTATGCTGATATTCACTAAGAGTCTGCGATGAGTAAACTGACTCAATTCTTATTTTCTCCTTTTCAAAAGAAGTACATGATGCTCTGTGATAACACTTACAAGCCCGAGGCTCATCCCCACCTTGAGGAAGAGCCTATGTGTCCTTGGCTTGGTGTCACTTCGTGCGTTTAACAAGACAACCGGTCAGATAAAAACATGAGATCGCCGAGTCACGAGTGCGTGTGTGGGACCACCACCCGAACCAAGAGCCTCGAGGGGGCTCCCGGGGTGTGCAGGACGCAGCACGGAGCACCTCACCTGCTTTCCAGTGTCAGGTGGGCCGCCACAGTGTCCCGCAGGGTGCAGATTTCAAGCCTGGCCTGGGGTGAGAAACGGACAGGTGACCACAAGGAACCATGTCGACTGTCCAGCAGAGAGAAGCGAGGGTGAGCCCCAGCCTACTCCCTGCAGAGCAGACCGCCACGGCCACAGCAGCAGCTCCTTACAGCAGACCTTCTAAATCAGCCCCAAGAGACTGGCTGTGACAACGTTCTCTGTTACTGAACAAGGGCACGAGCTGTCAAGTCTGACTCTGTGAAGGCAGGGGTCTTGCTCTGAAAGGTACAGATTGTGCCAGGGCCGTCCAGCCACCGGGCCTCACCACTCAACAGCACCTCCCCTGGTCTCCTCGGGGAGGAAGTGAGGTCTCACTGCCGAGGCTGGTGGGGATGCAAGGAACAGGCTGCCTCACCGCCCCCAGCACCGCGAGGCCCCGTGGTGCTAAGTGCTGCAGACTCAGTGCAGTGCTGTCAAAGCTGCAGCTACTTTTCTCTTTTGTTTTTTCTTCTCTTTTTAAAAACAAAACATGACAAGTTGATCCCAGACAATCAACATGGAAAAGGAACAGCACAACTAGAGAAACTCAGACCTCCAGACTTCAGAATGCGCTGCAAAGCTACAGTGACTCAAACAGCGTGGCCTGGCACATGGCCTGACATGCAGATCAACAGGACAGGACTGAGTCCCAGAAACAAACCTTTACATTTACAATCAAATGACTTTCCACAAGGTGCCAGGGCCACTCGGCGGGGGAGGTGGTCTCTCTAACGCATGGTGCTGGGACAGCAGGACACGGAGGTCACACTCCCAGGGCTGAAGCTGAGTCTCCGCCTTAAAACAGACACCAGCTCAAAGCAGAGCACAGACCACGCACACGATGAAACTACAGAACACCTGGAAGGAAGCCAGAGTGGATCTTTGTGATGTTAGGCTAGGCCTGCCTTCTTAGGAATGACAGCAAGTACAAGTGACAAAAGAAAAAAGAGAAAACTTGGAATTTCTCAGAATTAAAACATCCTCTGCTACAAAAGACATCATCACAGGCGTGATGATCACACAGAAGGAGACACCCTTGGCAGACACGGGAGGGCCACAACCAGCCAGTCACACACTGCCGATGCGGATGTGGGGAATCTAGGATCTTCACACACCGCTGGTAGGAAAGCAGCTACGGCTACTCTGAAAGTAGCCAAATAACCCAGCGATTCCAGTCCCTGGTATTTGCCCAAGAGAAATGAGAACATGTGGCCACAGACAATCTGCACACAAGTGTTCACAGAACCATTTTTCCTATCAGCCAAAAAGTGCAAACCCTAATGTCCATCAAATGATGAGCAGACAAACACGGGGTGGCATACCTACACAATGGAACGTCAGCCACAAAAAGGCACGGCGCAGGCTACCACACAGATGGTCCTGGAGCCGCCCACCACACGCAGGCTACCACACGGATGGACCTGGAGCCACCCAGGAGGCTGTTTAAGATGCATGGCCCTCAGCAGTACAGGCGCACACACACAAACAAGGACGAATGCCAGGGCTGGGCTTAAATCCACCAACAGAGAGGAAGGCTGACTTACATAAGGTAAATGTGCAGTCTAGAAAGCAGATATTTGGTCCCATTTCTCAGTGGGTTAGAAGCCTGAAACAGCTCATAATGAGAAAGTGTTCATGGGACTATCTGTCTTTACTGTTTACGTTCTAGTATATATAAAAACGGACCTACACGGAGAATATCGAAGAGAAAAAATAAGAACTTTCAGCTCAATATTTTAGGAGATGGATTAAACCACTATAAAACTAATCTTTGCTAGAAACTTTATTCAGACAAAGTGATAAAATGCTTTAATTAACCTATAAATTATACCTATTGTAAGAGCTGTGATGATTCACACAAAACACTCGGGCTGCTGGCCAGCAAACACTCCCCCTGGCTGGCTCTCGGGAAGGTCTGAGACTGGTGGCCGCTCAGCCCTTCATGTCAAGCCCTCTTGGTCACCTGTTGAGGAGAAGGTCACACACAGGCAGCCCCAAGGGCAGTGGGCAGAGGTTTTCAGAATAGAACTGACAGTGTCTCCAGGGGGCACAGGGCACGGGAGGCCAGGCAGGCATGGAGGCTGGGCCTCCAGCTGATTCTGACGTCTCTTCCGGCCCCTTCCTGTCAGCGGTGAGAGAAACTCGGCCATCAGCTAGATGGGCTGCAGAGAAGGTGTGGGGAGCGGGGATTTCTGTTGTAATTCCAAGACCCCTTGGGCTTCCCTGGTGGCTCAGCTGCTAAAGAATCCGCCTGCAATGTGGGAGACCTGTGTTCGATCCCTGGGTTTGGAAGATCCCCTGGAGAAGGGAAAGGCTACCCACTCTAGTATTCTGGCCTGGAGAATCCCACGGACTGTACAGTCCATGGGGTCACAAAGAGTCAGAGACAACTGAGCGATTTTCACTTTCACTTTCAAGACCCCTTAGGCCCAAAGCAGATACTGCAACTTCCCTTTAATTCATCTTCACACACACAAGGTTCCTGTTAAGAGTCTTCAGGTTTTTCTTTTTACTGATACATTTTCTTATTTTTACTATTACTCAGGTTTAAGTTGTTATCTGAAGGGGGTTGGCCTGAGAGGAGGGCCTCAGCCAGTACTAGAAGCAACACTTCAGGGACTTTTAGAAACCCTCACAAGGCCCATGAGGCCCATGGGCGGGGCTCAGGCCCCCACAAGTCTGCAGGCCTGGCTGCTACAATCTGGCCACATGCAAACCCAGACCCATTTGTTACATTTGTTACTGTAATTATGTAATTCCATGAAAGGCAACATAAGCCGATGGAGTATGAGTAGAAAGAAATAGTTGTCATTTCTATACAAACTGCACTGACTGCTCTGCAAAGACTATTTACAAGTAAGTTGCTAAAAGTTTCCTGTTAAATTAAATGTAGTGAAGACATTTGTAAAACACACAACAAAAACATCACCGAGCTGCAGAAGGGCTCTGCGTTCAGACAGGAACACAAGCACTGTCACACTCTGCAGGGAGAGCAGTTCTGGGACCACTGACGTCCTGCATGTGGTCCCAGGGGATGATGCACCCCGTAACTGGCAGAGGCACCGAGAAAATAACACAAGCCTGTGCGGACCTCTTGGGACTACAGCTGACACGCATCTCCGTGGTTCAAACAACTGAGTCCACGTGCACGGCAGCAGCACCGTACCTGCAAAGCCCCGTTTCTGCTGAAGGATGAGACACACTGCATGAGCCGGCTCAGCTCCTCAGAGACCGCCTCCACCACCCTGGACAGCACCCGGGGCACCAGGTCCTTGGAGACAGTGAACACCTGATAGAAGGTTGAAAACACAAAGAAAGGGTATGTTATGGGGGCTTCCTCGACCCGAATGTGTTGGAAACAAAGGGATGCACACAGCAAAACCACCCCCAGGTCTCCTCAGCCACGAATAGAATGGAGACACGGCTGACACTCAAGCTGTATTCACCATGCTCGATAAAAGGTAACCTCCGAAAATAGATCGGCAGACAGAATTCTGAAAGGTGCTGTTGATGGTGACAAGGTGAAACAGTTTTAAGGATTTTTTTCCTCCTCTTATCCTTTTCGTAAGAAGAAACGTGATTTCTAAAGAGGAAATTGTAGAAATAAAAACATACTGGGTCAGGCTCTCCTTGGATCAAAACAACTGCTACTTCATGCTGGGAACATAACTCTGTATTGCACAAGAGTTCCCAATTTTACTATCTGCTGAATTAAAAATATGTTTCCTTTCATTTGACAAAACCACCATTTTCAAGTTTTGAATTTGATAGTTGCAAACTAAGAATTACTATATTTGGTGAAACATTACTATCCTGACTTCTATGTTAAACTAAATCATATTTTTTTTTAGCTTTTCCATTTTTCAGATTCAATCACTAGTATTAAACCTTCGGGTCAATCCAAACATAACCTGAGCACTGAAGAAAATTCTGGGCAAGGTAAGATTGTTTGGGAGCAGTAAACAGTAAATGTTATGTACAGAATTCTACTTTCAGCCACTGGGATGTGTGGAAGAGGGACCGGAAAAGCCTTTTTTTGGTTTGTTTGTAAACGATGACAGTGGTGCCTCAGCAGGAGTCACCGTCATCACGCAAAGGCCCAGGCACCCTGCAGCACCCGAGGCACCACCTGGGATGGGCCGGCTCCACCGCCTGAGGATCTACCGCCACACTGACTTTCCCAGAAGCTAACCTAACAGAAGAGCGCTTTTATAAAGGTCTCTGATGTATAAAAAGTATCAAAGTTGAAAGTAAGTCACTCATCATAAAAAGGTGTACGTGGTAAATTCCCACCTGAGCTAAACCACGTAAAACTTTATTTCACGGAGAACGAGTGTACCATGCCTCACGAGGACCTGCGAGGGATGGACACAGCGGGCCGCTCTCTGAGGAGGCTGCTGGGTTTGGCTGCCTCGGCAAGCAGGCAGCACTGTGTCCTTCACTCACTCTGGTTCAGCCTCCATGACCACGTATCTCCAGGTCACCGAGGTGACCCAGACAGCACGTGTGGGCACAGAGGGTGATGCAAGCCTCACCCCCTGACGCGCCTGCACGGAGGCAGATGCTCAGGAGGAGCTTCTGCCAGTGGTCACCACAGCAGCAGGCTTCTACCGAGAACCCCTCTGCTGGACGACGGCCCATGGGCTGCAGCCGAGCCTGAATGATGGTGGAAGGGACACTAGCGGAAAGCTCCCCGGGAGCGGGCCAGGCGTGACTGGCAACACCAGCGTCCGGGAACCGTCAGCCATGCAAGGGAGGCCACCGCCTGTGCCCTGCCACAGGCCAAGCCTGTCCCCAGCATGCACCATGGCTGCCAGAATAAGACGCCAATGCTCACTGGTACACTGGTGAAGACCAGGGAAGCGGATGCCCAAGGTGGAGAAAACACCCTTTCACTCTCTTATCGCTTTACCTGCCTAATATCCATTAGTCTTAATTATGAGGAAAAAACATACCACATTTCGAAAAAAGACTCACAGTGAAAACATGCACATATGTGTATTGAAACCAGATACTGTGTTTTACTCAGTAAAACTCAGTGAAACACTCAAATCTGTGTTTTACTCAGACTAAAAATACATTCTGAAGGGAGAAGACCCCCTGTAAGAACCATTGAATTTACCCCTGCTCCCTTGCCTAGTTACCCACACCCCTTAGGGATAGCTAGCAACAGCTTACCTCTGCGTGCACGGCGATTATATTCACCAATGCTTCTTTCAAGTAGTTTCTGACACCTGCAATCAGACGGGGGAGGGAAAGGCATTCAGTGGAGACACGAGTGCCTCGCACCTTCCAGGAGGCAGAGGGACAGCACAGGCCCAGGGCTCCCGAGGGCAAATGGCCAGAGGGCTATGCTCATACAAGTTTTTTAAAAGGTGGAATTAACTGCAAGTTTTCTTTCATAGTTTTTCCATTTCTGTCATTGTTCTGTCCTCTGTAATCAGTCTGCTTCAAAAGTGAAATTTAAAACTGCCCGTCAACGTGTTCATACACATGCACGCACACACACACGCACGGAAGACCAGAGGAGGACATTCCCCAGAGTCTACAAAACGCCCGCTACACATCTACTGCAGCATCTGCTTCCAAATTTAACATCAAATTATGCAGAATGACTGTTTTGATCTTAAAAATATAAACTCTGGGAGAAAATTCTGAAAAAGACACTTTCCACGTAATTCTGTAAGCAAGTGAGGGCCCAGACAAATCCATGACCCGAGGATGGCAGGGCTGCCCTCCAGCACGGGCACACGCTGGGGAGGGGCGGTCAGCAGGTGAGAGTGTGGGTCCAGCCCCGTCTCCTCCTCACAAGCCAGGACCTGCGGCAGGAGGACTGGGAGGCCACCCCATCTCCCATCCACAAGTGCGAGGTTCGCACCCTTGTGGGGTTGCAGTGAGGAGGCCCTGGTGCTCACAGGGTTCCTAAGAGCCCCAGTGCTATTTTGCAAGAAAAAGTATAAAAACAAAATACTGCTCTAGTAACTCTAAAACAATTACTTTCACTTGGAAGAGAATAGTATTTCAGGATGCCTTCGAGAGTTAACAGCACAAACTGAGAATTTCTTCTGAAACAGAAAATCCTACTGTGTTGCGAATTCGCGTTCCCCGCAATCCGCCCAAGCTGCTGATTAGTTGGAGGGCTGGACCACCCCCCGTGAGGACCCAGTGCGCGCGGGTTCTGAACACACAGCTGCGTCAGTCTGTTGTGTTCCAGGCATCCATGTGTTCCAGCATCCATGTACGGATGCTCACAATTTTTGAGGAGCCAATCTCATAAATATTTCTTTGGTTCTATTTTGCTGATGGAATAACTGAGAAAACAGATTGAAACATAATTAAATACAATCCAGAAGTAAGCTGATTCTTCCTGAGAACAAGGACAGCTGCAGGGTAGTGAGTCCTCTCTGGGAGGAAACAGCCGTCCTCGCGAAGGTGAAAGGTGAAACACGCGACTAGTGCGATGACCAGCAAAGCTGTCTCCCCGAGAGGAGCACCCCCCAGGCCAGGCAGGGGCTTGTAGGGCTCAGCGCTGCGCTCTGGTCAACGCGACCACTTGGCTCAAGACTTGAGTCTTTAAACTGAACCGTGTGGAGGGCCGGCTTCTGCACATCCAGAGGTAGACGCAGTTCCTGGGCCCGCCACAGTGACCACATACACACACACACACACACACACACACACACACACACACACACACACACGGAGTCCTCCGGAGGCTGTGAGCCCGCTGGAACTCTCTGGTCACTCTCTGCACGGGTTTGGGAAGGATGGTGCATGTCGCTCGCCCCAGGGAAGGGCACCTGGCTCCCAGGTGACATCAGGGCACTGGGCTGAGTAAACGAGAACCAGAAGTCCGACCCGTGGGCCGCAGCCAGCCCTGACCTCAAGCCTCCCTTGTGGCCGTGCTCAGCCTCCCTGGAGCTCCTGGACAGCCCTGACTGGTGGGCTGCCTGGGGCTGCAGCAGAGATACTGCCCGCTCCACACAGGGCCGTCTCTCAGAGGACAGCAGGGTGGGGAGCTCTCCCCAGTGCGGCCATGCCAGCATGCAG
>NW_011494893.1:285459-286573 GCF_000754665.1 Bison bison bison
GGACAGAGGCAGCATTCTCTGAAACCATGTCAGAGTAAAAGGCAATCTCTTCAGTTCACCTTCAAGAAAACCGGCTGCAGGATGGGGCGGGACTGACTCGGGTACCACCCCCACGGCAGTGACGCTTGTCTTCGATGACGGGGGTCGTTTCTGGATTGCACTTTCACGGATGCCACGGTTTTGCAAACCCAGACTGTTTCCGGGACTCTCCTAGCGCAGAAGGCCAGGCCAACGTGCAGCTGTGGCCATGCCAAACCCAAGGGCCTCTGCGCACCTCACTGCTCAGCACCTTTTTCCCTCTTTGTAAGGTTGCTCCACGTCCTGCTCTACCTCTTGGCTTCCTCCTAACGCCACTGCATCCAGTGACCTCCTCAACTACTAAATTCTCTTCCACAGCCCAAGCAGGTCTTCTCCAGGAGCTGCCTCCTCCGTGAGCCCGGCTTTGAGTCTGGAGTTCGTGTGTGCCCACGCTCCACTCAGAACTGGACACTCTGAGTCTCTGCATCACCGCCACTGTCCTCGGGTGCTGTGCGGCTCCGAGCCCGACGCTCTTCGTCTGGCTCCCAGGGGCCTGGCAGGGGGGAGCCACCGACAAGAGGACAGTTAGCAGGACGCCTAGTAATGGTATCCAACAACGATCAGAAGACACAGGTAAACCGGGATTTAAGTGTTTACTCTGGGTGTTAAAATTAGACATACAAAAAAATTACACAGCAAATGAAAGTGTTGAAATAAAAAAAATACCAATTATGTCTCGTATTAAAGACACATTCTTTAATGACTGAAGAAGGGTCTTCATCATACACTTAAAATAAGGCAAATGCTCAGGACTGTGGCTCTGCACTCTGAGTCACAGCCACAGTGGGCACAGGGGTGAACATGCCTAGGAGAGCTCCGCCTTCAGTGCATTTCTTCATAAGTTTTGTTCAAGACAAAACCTTCCTTGACCCCAAACGAACAAACACAAGACTGACTTCAAGTGATGGACACAGCACATGGCCACGGAGGACCTCAGAGCTCCCTGTACTGATACACTAACGCCAGCGTCAGAAATGGGCCTGTGGCCTTGGGGAACGATCCAAAACCTGACTCAGCTTTCTGAAGCAAATGGTGT
>NW_011494893.1:286673-290331 GCF_000754665.1 Bison bison bison
CGTGGGCACGGGGCTTGTCCCCGTCACCGCACCTCTGGAGCCTCAGACCACCACACAGCACAAGGAACAAAAGGCAAAGGCAGCACGTGCCCACGCGCGACGACGCTGCTAGGGCCGCGCGCGACGACGCTGCTACGCCCGCGCGCGACGACGCTGCTAGGACCGCGCTCGACGACGCTGCTAGGGCCACGCACGACGACGCTGCTAGGGCTGAGCCCTCTTAAGCTGAAAAGTGAACGCGTGAGTGAACAAACAGGTGAGAGAAAAAGTACAGGCAGGATTCTGCAGTGTCCACAAAGAGGGTCAACACTGGGGGTCTGCTAAGGCGAGTCTCTCCCCTTTCAGGGGATTTAAGAAAACAAAGACAGCCTTCTGAAATAAGTTTTCAGGATCCATTTGAAAAATACAACTTGAATAAAGAAAGTATAGCAGAATATAATACTGCTGAGGCTAAATACATCTGTTTTCAGTCTGATTTTTCCAGCTGTATCCCTGAGCAAATGGCCTGCTCCAAAGAACAGAGTATCAACATGGCCTCAACGCTCACTATGCCAGGTACTTAGAAGACGCCGGCTTCCTAGAACCGTGAACACTCGGGACGGGTGCTGGCTCTTGGGTCGGCCCAGCAGCAGCGGGTCACGAACGCCAACCTCAGGGGCCTCGAGATGGTGGGCACGCACAGGAAGGGCAGAGCAAGCACCGCTGTTGTGATGCGGCAGTCGGTGTTGTTTGTAAGAAGGTTCCTCTTAGATGAACGCCCACAAGTTTCCATGTTCTTCAGACACAGAATGACAACAGCTTCTAAGTATTTACAATCTTGCCTCTTCAACTCTGAATGTGGAATCAGTGTGTGTCACGGTATTTGACGAGAGAAGTGTCCCCACCCACACAGCACCAGCCCAGACTGTCACCGAGCAGCACGCCCAGCGGCCCAGCGGGAATTCCCCACGGAGAAGGCAGAGCCCAGCTCTTCTGGGCAAGAGTCCCTGGGCCCCCGGCAGGGTAGGCTTCTCATACAGGGGCCTGGATCTCAGGACATGTTTGCCAAAAACGAAGGTCTTGCTTTTCATCCATCAAAGTGGAAAAGAAGTCTCTCTTCTAGCTGTATTTATTGGTTTCCTGTTTTAATCAAATAGGGAGGACACCATTTTGGAATAACTACCAGAATTTTTAGTGAATGCCTATTACTATTACCTGCCAGACTCTGTTCCATGTGCTGGGGACACAAGAGTGGCCTCAAGAACAAACTCACAAAAAACAAAGCCCCCTCATGCCCCTGGGGACACGGCCACTGTGCACAGGAGAGTTCCTCAGTGGTCTCGGAAGCAGCCCTCAGGAAAGCAGGCGCCAGGAACAGGACCGCTGGCAGCAGTAAAACAGAGCGCCTCTGCTTGACGAGACCCCTCAGCACTGTCTGTGGAGAGACGGGCCCTGCCAGGCGGAGAGGAAGCAGAGCCCCTCTGCACCTCCCTTAGGAACAACACTCAGCGATAGCCTGAAACGCGGGTGCACAGGGGCACGCGGTGACTGAAGCTTCAGGTTTTCCTTGAAATACGGGGGACTGTTTTTTTCAATTAAAAAGCGTTATACAGGCAGACTTGAATCTTCCTATAATAATTTGGACAAATGGCTAGGCAGACCTCTCTAGAGAGTATCCACATTAAAGACCAGAATAGTGAAAACTTTGGACTGATCAACCCTATATTCTTGTTTTGAAAATATTAAATAAACACACACTGAAAAGAAGACAAAGAATTGTAAGTTTTCCTAATAACAAATAAAAGTCCAGTCAGCTTCCCCTTTATCTTTCTCCCTAGCATGGTGTGCCTTCTAGATCTTTTCCTATGAATGTGATTTTTTTCCTAAAAAGCGAGTCCTGCTGCTTCTTCCCCTGATGTCCACGCACCCTTCCGTGCTGGTGTGCACACACTGCCCGCACCTTCACTGGCTGCTGAGGCTCTTTGTGGACGTGCCGTGACTTACTTATCCTATTTATTCTAGGTTGTTACATTATTTCTACTTACTCATAACTACTCGGCAGTCACACTACCTTTCAGTATACACCACCACAAACACTACCACGAGGCTCCCGGTCCTTATATTCTCAGAGAATAATTTACTCAGGTACCTTCCAGAAGTGAAACTGCTGAGTCAAAGGTTTTGATCCATTCTGCCAACTTGAAATTGAAAAGGCTACTCAAAATTAAACCCCCACTTCCTCATGCTCTTTTACTTTCTTAACTTGGATTCTCTACTTACTATAATTAATAAAAACCATAATATGTGCTTCTCAACTATGATGATGACAAAACTTTCCATCAAAACACTGTAAGAAAAATTCAAGCAAAATACAAAGGTCAAAGGAAATTTACTTTGTTATATAAGACTCAGAGCGACAGAATGGAGTGTCTGAGAAAGAGTGGACAGACAGACACTGCGTGCACTGAACAGGTGCCCCTGCACACGCCCAGCTCTCCCCAGGCGTTTCCTGGTAAACACACGGCTGGTCTCAGGCACCCCTGCCTCGTGTTGTTCTGAAACGCTGCACTCAGTCAGTAACAAAAGTGACTCTGGAAACTCTGGAGAGGTTGCCTACTTTATAAACCACATTTCCTGTTTTTAGCCCTTGTGCCCTAAATCAGTTACCAGTCCTAGTCTACAGATAAAAATAGATTGAAAAATACTATAAATATCCCACAATGTACTTTTTTTTTTGGTCAAACTGAAACATTACATGAAAGAACTCTGGGGTATTTCTTTTAAAGTAAATCATCTATTCAATTACAGTGTGAAGACACATTATTGAAATTACTGCCTATCAAAAGCAACTAGAAACGGCATCAACACTGTCAGTTGGAAAGGCTCGAAACTTGTGCAGCAGAACCACTTGTGCTGGAGCAGAGGACGGCGTCAGGTCCAGGTCTTTATGTTAAACTCGCTCTTTCTTGACGTATCTGGGATTTCCAAATGAATGCTTGGGGGTCAAAAGAATACATTACGAATGTAGTATATGAATGAATAAATAGGTCTCTACAATTTTCTATTTTCTTTCTCAGAACACTTTTTTTTTTTTGGGGGGGTCTTTAATTAATATACCTCAGATCATGAACTCCTTATTGCCAAATTCAGACTTCAATTGAAGAAAGTAGGGAAAACCACTGGACCATTCAGGTATGACCTAAATCAAATTCCTAACAATCATACAGTAGAAGTGAGAAATAGATTTAAGGGACTAGATGTGATAGACAGAGTGCCTGATGAACTATGGATGGACGTTCATGACACTGTACAGGAGACAGGGAGCAAGACCATTCCCAAGAAAAAGAAATGCAAAAAAGTAAAATGGCTGTCTGGGGAGGCCTTACAAATAGCTGTGAAAAGAAGAGAAGCGAAAAGCAAAGGAGAAAAGGAAAGATATACCCATTTGAATGCAGAGTTCCAAAGAACAGCAAGGAGAGATAAGAAAGCCTTCCTCAGTAATCAATGCAAAGAAATAGAGGAAAACAACAGAATGGGAAAGACTAGGGACCTCCTCAAGAAAATCAGTGATACCAAGGGAACATTTCATGCAAAGATGGGCTCGATAAAGGACAGAAATGGTATGGACCTAACAGAAGCAGGAGATATTAAGAAGAAGTGGCAAGAATACACAGAAGAA
>NW_011494893.1:290431-293881 GCF_000754665.1 Bison bison bison
GTGAAAGTGCTGCAGTCAATATGCCAGCAAATTTGGAAAACTCAGCAGTGGCCACAGGACTGGAAAAGGTCAGTTTTCATTCCAATCCCAAGGAAAGGCAATGCCAAAGAATGCTCAAACTACTGCACAATTGCACTCATCTCACATGCTAGCAAAGTAATGCTCAAAATTCTCCAAGCCAGGCTTCAACAATAAGTGAATTGTGAACTTCCAGATGTTCAAGCTGGTTTTAGAAAAGGCAGAGGAACCAGAGATCAAATTGCCAACATCTGCTGGATCATCAAAAAAGCAAGAGAGTTCCAGAAAAACATCTATTTCTGATTCATTGACTATGCCAAAGCCTTTGACTGTGTGGATCACAATAAACCGTGGAAAATTCTGAAAGAGATGGGAATACCAGACCACGTGACCTGCCTCTTCAGAAATCTGTACGCAGGTCAGGAAGCAAAAGTTAGAACTGGTTCCAAACAGGAAATGGAGTACGTCAAGGCTGTACACTGTCACCCTGCTTATTTAACTTATATGCAGAGTACATCATGAGAAACGTTGGGCTGGATGAAGCACAAGCCAGAATCAAGACTGCTGGGAGAAATATCAATAACCTCAAATATGCAGATGATACTACCCTTATGGCAGAAAGTGAAGAAGAACTAAAGAGACTCTTGATGAAAGTGAAAGAGGAGAGTGAAAAAGTTGGCTTAAAGCTCAACATTCAGAAAACAAAGATGATGGGATCTGGTCCCATCACTTCATGGCAAATAGATGGAGAAACAGTGGAAACAGTGACAGACTTTATTTTTTTGGGCTCCAAAATCACTGTGGATGGTGATTGCAGCCATGAAATTAAAAGACGCTTGCTCCCTGGAAGGAAAGTTATGACCAACCTAGACAGCATATTAAAAAACAGAGACATTACTTTGCCAGCAAAGGTCCGTCTAGTCAAGGCTATGGTTTTTCCAGTAGTCATCTATGGATGTGAGAGTTGGACTATAAAGAAAGCTGAGCGCTGAAGAATTGATGCCTTTGAATTGTGGTGTTGGAGAAGACTCTTGAGAGTCCCTTGGACAGCAAGATCCAACCAGTCCATCCTAAAGGAAATCAGTCCTGAATGTTCATTGCAAGGACTGATGTTGAAGCTGAAACTCCAATACTTTGGCCACCTGATGTGAAGAGCTGACTCATTGGAAAAGACACTGATGCTGGGAAAGATTGAAGGCAGGAGAAGAACGGGACGACAGAGGATGAGATGGCTGGATGGCATCACCGATTCAATGGACATCCGTTTGAGTAAACTCCGGGAATTGGTGATGGACAGGGAGCAGGCCTTGGGGTTGCAAAGAGTTGGACACGACTGAGCAACTGGACTGAACATATCTCCTAGTTTTTAAATATGAATAAGAAAACTCTGTCCTATGAAAACAGAACATAAAATATCACCATCCATAAAAAAACAGTAAATTTATTTCATGGCTTATTTTTTCCATTTCTAAGATTTATATTCATAAGAGTTTAGCTTTCATAAACTTCAGAGGCAAACTTTACCTTTGAAGATTCCAATACAGGCAAGGGAGTCACAATCTGTCCGATTTCAAAGTCAGAATCTGACGTGTAAAATAGTCTGTGAACTTATTCTAACCTAAAATAGTATAGAACACGATACACTTAGGATGAAATATCCGTCTCAACATTCAAAACTGGTACTGAATTTTAGACTTAAAGGTATAAAAATTTAATATAACATTAACATAAATCAATTTTATTTGTTTCAATTTCTTCTTTTGGCAGGAAAAAATGTTTCCATTAGAAGGCAACTTCAATTAGAAAAGTAAAAATGAATGAATCAGTTGAACTGAGGTGGACGAACCTAGAGCCTGTCATACAGAGTGAAGTAAAATAAAAACAGATATTGTATATTAATGCATAAATACGGAATCTAGAAAAATGGTACTGATGAGTCTATCTGCAGGGTAGGAATAGAGATGCAGACATAGAGAACAGACTGTGGACACAGCAGGGGGAGGGCAGGGTGGGCGGATCAAGAGAGTAGCGCTGACACATACGCAGCCACGTGTGAAACAGCCAGTGGGGAGCTGCTGTATCACCCAAGGAGCTCAGCTCAGTGCTCTGTGACAACCTAGGGGGCAAGTGGGATTGGGTGGGAGGGAGGCCAAGTGGGAAGGGATACATGTTGTATTTATGGCTGATTCACGTTGTCGTATGGCAGAAACCAACACAACATTAGAAAGCAATTGTCCTATAATTAAAAATTAAAAATATAAAGGTGACAGGAAAATAGAACTCATTCTATGCACACAAATGTGTCTTGTTTCACACTGTGAGGTGCTATAGTTACATATATACTTCATAAAGGTCTGTAGAGTCTTCAGATTTCACAATCTCTAGGAGCCCCGCCCCAGCCCTCAACAAGAATGACCTCAAAGGAAATCAAACTAATAAATGCTTGTGATGGAAGCCGGACTGCAGACCATGGCTCTGGAGCCTGACAGCCTGGTTCAGGATGGCAGCCCCACCATCTGAGCCACGGCCGCGGCTGAGGACGCTGTGTGGCCACTGCAGGTGGCCTGGCCCTGAGAGCTCTGCTTCCAGTGCTGGAGCTGGCATGGTGAGCAGAGCACACAGTGCCATTCTCAGGACCGGGTTCCACCCACAGTTTAAGAAGCAAGGTCCAACTAGGCTAAGTTTCTGCTATTAAACCAAAGACAGAGGAGTTGTAAGAAAATCAAAGGCAGAAAAACCATGAAAGCCAAGAATTGTCCTGGAGCTTCGTCTTCATTTATATCAGAAGGGATCTCTGGAGTCAGAATATGGAGAAGAGTAATTGTGAGGAAGGGCTGCAGGCCTGGCCGGTTGCAGTGGAGACCCTGACCTTGTGGCTATCAGAGCGGAGAGAATGCAAAGCACCACGGCAAGATGTGAGCTTGGAAACAGCGCCAATGGCCATTTGCTAATTGTGATGTTCTGCGGGCAAGGTTTCTAAGTCTTCAAGTAGGAGTTGTCCCCTTTTCCAATTAAGCAGAACTCGCACCTAGGAAAGCACGTAAATCCTGTTTCCCACACACACATGTACCAGCATCCTGATGGAGACGCGGCAGCCTGCTCCCCGCAGACACTCCCGGACCTCGTCCCTGTGGGCCCAGGACTGGGAGGTGGCCCTGCTGCCTGCACTCCCCATTAGGGGAGGGAACACACAGCAGCACGCCACCCTCCAGGCTCTCTTCAACGTCACGGTCTGGCCTCGGGCGGGACGGGTCTCCCTGCCTGGATGAGCACGTCACGCTCGCGTGCCCACTCCATGCTATGGGCACTGACTGGTCTCCGGCTTCCAGTTACTTCAGGCAGAGCTGCAGTGGAGACGCCGCCTGCCGGTGCAGAGACGCTGCCCTCGGGGACGTCCTGGGAGGGGGCGGGCCTCTGCCAAGCACACAGCTG
>NW_011494893.1:293981-312031 GCF_000754665.1 Bison bison bison
CCTGCCTCTGCCGGCTCTGCCAGCCTTCTCCCGGGGAGAGCAGAGCGACCCTGCATCCCAAACACCCATGTCAGCAGCAGTCTACGTGCCATTTAGGTGGATACAGACTCATGAATGTGTCCAAAAGGAGCACTTGCTCTAGTTTAAAAAAAAAAAAAGGATTTCTGCACCTATTTTCCTTAGTATAACATGAAAAAGCCACAGCACAAAGGAAAAAAGAGGAAAAAATCTAAGAATATACACCAATTTTTCTTTTCACTAATACAACCCAACCGTGCAATATAAGAAGGTGTGTACCTTTCATTTCCATCACATCTGAAGTCCCTGAAAGTGTCTTTGTGGTTTCATAAAGCCTACCATCATCTCTCCTTCAATACACAAACCTGCTCAGAGTGACATGCACTCCACGTACATCTCAGGTCCTTATTACTGTAATCACAGGCTGTCACACCATTTGCAATCAGTAATGAAAGCAATTGCAAAGCTGAAAACTGCGTTTTCAAATATATCATGCTTGTGAATATACTCTGGTTGTCACTCAAACACTTTATTAGTATGAGATATTAACAGAAAATTGAAGTAAAACGATCCAAAAGAAAACTCTTACTCAAGTACCTTCCTGCACAACATGAAGGTTTTCTTCAGTCTCTTCCAGGTGTCCTGTGGAGGACACCTGCCCTGCATTTGTGGTGCCCTGTCACCAACACCTGATCCCCAACTGACTGTGGGGTAAGCTGTGCCGCTGCCCCATGTGAGTGGTGGAGACGGGGGGCTGCCGGAGCACTGGCTCACTGCGCTGAGACACAGAGCAGCCCTGCTTCTGTCAGCCATGCATCCTCGGCTTCAGGGAGGGAGGCCGGCCTGGAAGTCTCCTTTCTATCGTGGGCTCCCAGGAAATTCTTGAGACGCTGCTTTAAAACACACACAAGTTTTCCACCAGAATGTGCAGAATAAAGGGCCATCAAAATGGCTGTTAAGCTATACTCAAAATAGTCAGGGGTTGGCTTTCTTGGCTCATTATTAAGAGAAGACAGTCACGAAAGTTCACCTGGAGTTGGGAGAGACACAGAGAGCTGGCATTTCTGGTCCAGCTGTGACAGGTCAGAGGGGGTGAAATATCCAAAGACCACTCCGTGGTTTGGTGTTCTCCTAGAACCAGTGAACTTCGCAGTTTCCGAGTGAAATGCCAAGTGAGGGTGAAGAGGCGTCCCTGAGCACGCCCTGCAAGAGACCTCAGCGTGGGAAGCCTTGAAGCCAAGCTAGCAGAGGCTCGGGGCTATTCTCCCCCAGCCAGTGGTGGGGAAGGCTCATGCACAACTTAAATGACACGACACACTTTGGGGTTCACAGCAAACCCTCCAGAAACAGTCACCACTGTTCCTGCACAGAGGAGAGCAGCTCTGCCTAGAAGACAGCAACTGGGGGCCCTGACTGACCCACCCCACTCCAGAAACCAAAGGGAAATGCGAAGTTCAAAACAGAAACTTTAGGAAGGTAGGTGAGAGAACACAGGCAGTGGAAGTGAATACGGAAGTATGAAAAAAGTTCTGTCCTTAATGTCTTTCTACCCTTTCCACACTGAGTCTTCAGATCTGTCTACCCATGGCTGTTCTGTAATTTCTCTTGCTCCCTTTGAAATCAAAACGTCTGCACCACGGTTGGAGGTAAGGCTGTCTTGGGAGGTGGAAGTGGTGTGCTGACAAGGTTCCCTAGTTCTGTGGGAGAGGTAACAACTACACCATGTCATCAACGATTGTCAGTAAAGAGAGGATGTACACGCACGCGCGCGCGCACACACACACACACACACACACACACCCGTGCACCGGAAGCTTCCTGGGTTTCCTTTAGTCAGTCTGTCCTCAGTTTCACTACCGTGACTTCAGTCCTTCAGAGTCTGTTAACCACTAATTTATTAAAACACTTTTGATGGTGACCTAATTTGTTAGTCAAAATACAACAACTGGAGTCATCTGAACCTTACCTTTCTGCTGTGGGGCATGTTTTAAACAACTGGGAAAGGGAGCGTTTGTCCCCATTTTCAGGTTAGAGCAACCATCTGGAGTTGTCTTCCTACCATGCTGCTCACACACCTGGCCCCCAAATACAGGGGCACCACAGCGCTCCAAGGACACCCACGCCCGACGCTGAGTCGAAGGCCAGCGCCGAGCGGCACCGGGAGGACAGGCACACGCCTTTGGCTCTGAGGAGGAATCTGAGTGGAGACAGCATGGCTGTAACAGCCAGGCCAGGCTTGCTCGATGACGGGCCAGTGCTCCTGGGCTGGGCCGCGGTGTCCACTCCATGGACGCGTGGGGGTGCCCGCCTGCTCACGGGCTGGGTTTGTGGACAAACGGAGGGGCCAGTGCCGCTGTCGGCTCAGCACGCTGGGCCACGGCCTCTGCCAGCCTCCAGGTCGTGCGCTGAGCTGGAGGGCTGAGCCGGGGCAGACCCTTTGGTGCCCTTTCAAACTCCTCACCCAGAACCGTCTGCAGACAACACCTGGAAGTTCAGAGTGTGCACCGAGCTCACAGCAGCTAAGGTCACAGGAGGTGACGAGCAGCTGGGAAGCAGCAAGGAGTGCCCAAAGGGCAGGATGTGCACGAGGGCCCCGCTATCGCCCACGGCGTACACACGCTTTAGAAAATGACTCTTGGTCATTAGACAAAATCAGGTGAAGTGAGTGAAAAAACCTCCGACACTGTTCACAGGACCTAGAAACGGAAGTTCTGCAGACTCACAATTATGAGATGTCCATGCAGTTTCCCGAACACCAGAGGGGACACAGCCTGGCAGGACCTGACAGGCAGGAACCTGTGGTTAAGGAATGGGCCACTGATGTGACTGAACAGAAGCGATGGCACTGCTGGGACGTAAGAAACCAAAGGGAGTGCAGCGCTCGTCTGCTCGTGCAGGACTTCCGGGTGCAGTTTAACAAGAGAGAAAGGGATTACAAAAGGCAAGGGGGCTTCTAGGGAAGACAGACACAAACGTAGAAAGAGTAAGACAAATTTGACAGAGGCAAGTTTTTCCCCATTTCCTATCATTTCATTCCCGACTGACGGCTGGCTGCACATCTGGGAAGAGAGGGCACTCAGTGGGTGTGGCCTGGACACAGAAAGCAGGCAGGGCCCGGAGCCCCTGTGCAAAGACTCCCAGCCAGAGAGGGGACAGTTTGATTACTAAAACAGCAGCACTATGATAATGAATTGAAACTCAATTAAATATGCTCAAGCTGAGTTAGAAAAATATGCTCAAGCCATGATAATTAGAAAACATCTTCATTACCTTTTGAAAAAAAAATGGTGACGGAACCAACTCATTCTGAGAACGAATTAGAAAGTAAAATCAAGTTTTACCCTGCCTTTCCTGTATGAACTGGACTTCAGAGTAACCGAATCGCTGATGAAATTTTTTATTTTTTAATTTCATGCTCCAGCTACCAATCATTAGTTTGCAATCTCCAAGGAAATACGGCCAATACTTTGGCTACCTGACGAGAAGAGATGACTCACTGGAAAAGACCTTGATGCTGGGAAAGACTGAAGGCAGGAGAAGGGGATGACAGAGGATGAGATGGTTGGATAGCATCACTGACTCAATGGACATGAGCTTGAGCAAACTCCAGGAGATGGTGAAGGACAGGGAAGCCTGGTGTGCCACAGTCCATGGGGTCGCAAAGAGTCGGACACAACTTAGCGACTGAACAACTAGGAAATAAAAGATCATGGCAACAATTACCAATGGTGCTAAAACTAATAGATGAAAAGTTTGACCGTTTTAAAGGGTAGAGCGAGCTGATAACACTTGAATGCAGTTTTCAATCCTATCACCAACAGGGAGACAATCAAATATTACAGACATCCTGGTGACAAAATCCAAATTAAAATCACGCCTGAAACTGATAAAACTTCATTAATCGTAAGTTTGGAAACACAAGGAGCAGAGAAACATGCTGCTGACACAAGGAGGAAACAATATGGAAACTCCAGAAAATGAGTGTCCGTAGAACCATGATTTATTCAACAAAGAAGCTGACGAAAGGGCCGTCAGTCAGTTCACTCACTCAGTCATGTCCGACTCTTTGCGACCCCATGAACTGCAGCACGCCAGGCTTCCCTGTCCATCACTAACTCACGGAGTTTGCTCAGACTCACATCCACCAAGTTGGTGATGCCGTCCAACCATCTCAACCTCTGTCATCCCCTTTTCTTTCTGCCTTCAATCTTTCCCAGCATCAGGGTTTTCCAGTGGGTCAGTTCTTTGAATCAGGTGGCCAAAGTATTAAGAATTTCAGCTTCAGCATCAGTCCTTCCAATGAATATTCAGGACTGATTTCCTTTAGGATTGAAAAGGCCCTAGAGATAGGAAAAAATACTTCAGAGACATGCGAGTAAAAGCAACACACAGACCCTGACAGGAGCCCTGATCTGACTGAACTGTCTAAACAACTTTTATGAGAATGGACACTGACTGTGTTCCAGAGTCTAAGCTCAGACTGCTTGCTGCAAAACAGGCCAGTAATCAAGAGGCGAGCTGTCAGGACAAGGAACGTGGCTTTATTCAGAAAGCTGGCAAACCGAGAGGATGGTGGGCTCATGCCCTAAAGAACCTTCTTGCCTGAGTCAGGCTCCTTCTACACTGAAAGGGGAGGGAGTAAAGCCAAACACTTCCCTGTTCCTGCCAGCCTCCAGAGGGCACGTGTGAATTTTTCCCTCCCTGCAGCCATTCACAGGGGGCCTGGTGCAGAGGGTTCCTGTGAGCTAAACCAAAGCATTTTATTAGCCTGATGCTCATGACCTGGGCGGAAAAATTCCCAGAGATGAGCCATGTACAATCTAAGCTTACAGGCACCATCCCTTGAGTGATTAATCTGTAATAGAATACAAAAGGTTCTTTCCTATTTCAACTGGATATTTGATAAAATTAATGGATTGTTACATTTTTTCCCAGATCTGGTAATAGCATTGAGACTACATTTTCAAAGACATCATCCTTATCTGATCCATGTGTGGATGAAACGACCCTTCATCCAGAGAGGGCGGGGGACTGGCCGTGAGCTCAGGGCTGCTGAAGCCGCCACGAAGTCAGCTCTGCGCTTCCCTGTTCTGCTGTGATCAACCTCTAGGAATGTCCAAAGTTCAAACAATGGCCTTTTGCACAACAGCACATTAATTTACCCTGGTGCCAAACAGCTATCAGTTTAAGACACAATAAAATAAATACTTCAGCAGATAATACATGCAATGACGAAAGTATGTAGGCCATAGGTCATCTCAAGGTTAATGCAATTCACATTGATACCATCAGAGCCAACACTCAGCTTTACTGAAAACGCTTGGCAGACGCTGCAACCAAATGTCCAAAGCACTGCACGGTTTTACAGCACTGACAGTGATGCGGTAAACTGCTTATAAAAAAGGAAAAATGGCTGGGAAAAAAGTAAAGTTAAATAATGAAAGTGCGATTTGAAAAAAAGAGGACTGACTAGGGTCATCCTCCTTTGAAAAATATAAAACTGCTTTTCTCCTATAAATAAATGAAATACAAATTTATTAAAATCTTCCTGACAGTATTTTTAAATGAAATTAAGAAAAACAGTTCAAGGAATTGATAAAAGTACTCTGAGTTCAGCACCAGGAAAGACCACTGAGTTGGATGTCTCTTCAAAGGTAGAATTCACTCGACTGGGCTCTCTTTCGGTTAAAAGGAGAATAGGGCGTGGGAAACCTGTGGAGGGCGGCCAAGAGCGTGGCAGGCTGGCGGGCACTGCCACTCGGGCTCCAAGCTAGAGACGAGAGCAGACGTGCACGGGGCCTAACGCACAGCGCCAGGGATGTGATGCTCACAAAGGCGCCCTCGGAATTCTGCAAGGCTTGGTCTTCAGAGTCAATCTGGAAAGGTGGAATGACACTCAAGAGACCTTTGGGTTACACCTATTTTGTAATAATCTAATTACTTCTAAATGAATAGCTCCCATCGTGTTTTTGCTAACTGTTTTCTTATTTAATCAACCAAAATTCTCTTCTTCAACATTAAACTGAATTAAAAAATAATTCAATCTGATATCCTGTTGAAAATACCTATTAGGGTAAAAGCCAAACTGTAAATTAGTATTTTACTTGACGTGTGTTTTCCCTGTCACCTCTGGCTTGGGTAATTTATGCCAAGGTGTTTCCCACTAAGCAACCAACGGATGGAGGAAATGTACTAGGGAAGGTTTTCTCTACACCGGCACCTAGGAAGGCCACAGCACAGAGGTGGGGATGGCGTGGAGGGAGGCCTGGAGACAGTGGGGAGGAGACAGAGGGAGGGAGAAGTTATGGGTATGCAGGGGAAGACACTGCTGAGTCCCTGTCTAGTTCTACATGTGCTGTGAACTGACCCTTGAATGGCTGGCTGGGCTATTTTATTAGAAACAGGAACTAATATTTGGATGCTGAAATAACTCTTCTTTATTAATGGGACAAAACAAACTTTTTCTTTGCTGAACTCAGCTCTTATCTTTTGCCCACACGCCTGGAGCCAGCCCTGGCTGGAGACTGGGTTTAAGGAGAACGGTGTCTCCTGGCACTGCTGGGTTCCGAGTGGGGCTTCCCTGCGGGAGGGAGGAGAGCCTTCGTCCACCCCTGGGGGGATGGCAGTGCACGGGCTCTGTCCCCTTCTTCTACACTCCCTGCCCTGCCTGTGGGAGGCAGCGAGAGGGCAGAGCAGGTACTTGCAGGAGGAGCTGGTGAGGGCTGGGCTCGCTTGGACCCTGCGGCCCCCACATCCCCGCCTGCTGGTGCCTCTGTCTTATCCTTTGATCAGTGTGAGGTCAGGAGAGACGACTGTCCTTCACCGGTTCTGGGGCCCAGAGATTCTAATGGTGTTTCCTGCCTTTCCTTCACGCAGGCTGAAGCAGCAATGGGTGAGAGTCCCTCCTCTCCGCCCCTCTGATGTGGGACACGACTACTCCTCTCTTAGGAGGATCCAAGGAGCTGTCCCAGCACTTAGTAAACCTCCCCACACACTCCAGGAAAAGATTCTCCCTAGGGTTGTGCACAGTTTAACAAGGAGTGAGATGGGTGTTTCCATGGAGATGCTGATTTCATGAGACAAATGACAGGCAGCCTGTCCACCACCCCAGTGTTCTTCACTTGAGGTAAGTGCAATTAGCTCACTGGAATACAAGGATCTGGTTAAATCACGAAAGAGTATTAGAAGAAAAGTGTTGGGGAAAAAAGAGACATACAACAGGCAATCAAGATACTCTTCACACGGCAGTGGAAATGCATCTACAGGCAGGAAGAGGTGGTCACCTAGGATGAAGAGCACCGGCTGCAGGCTGGTCTCTGCCTCCGCATGCAGGATCCACGGGGAACGAGGGAAGTGCCCCGCGTCCCACACCAGCCAGCTGCCCTCCCCGCCCACCTGGCCCCCCACACTCACAGCATCCACCACACAGATGTCTTCCCTCGCCCGATACTTCCAATGACTACAGTTAACAGGAAAGCATTTTGAGGCAAAAATCGGCTAAGTACTTATTAAAAAATGGTTGATTTTAAATTAATCTATTACCTTTACGAATATATGTAAACATACATGTTCTAGATAGAAAACAAATATTTAAGTGAAAATTTAAAGAAAGATTACTTCTCTTATTTAATATGTTCTTAAGATTTGAACTTTCAAGTGTACTTGTAAATAAGATTATTTTTAACTGAGCTAAAACTTATCAAACGCAAGTACTCAGAGCTCTTAACAACTGAGGATAACAGAAAAATGACAGTCAGTTAAGTGACTCAGAACTAACCAGAACGATCTTTCCTGATATATATTAAATTAAAGAGGTGATCAACTGGATTTTTAAAAAAAATTACTACAGTGTCAGAAACTACAGCAATACACAGGTACCTATATGATTTGCAAAATTCAGCTCTGAAATGAAAAATGAAATTGGACATGAAAATTCTAAAGATAATACTAAGGTAACTGAAATTCTTCTGGAGGACTAAGTCAAACTATTGTGGCTGCTCAGCTTGGTCTCAAAACTTCAGTCAACTTTAAAGAAACGAAAAGTCGCTCTATGACTATGAGAGATTGAGGTTCAGCTGGGCATCCAGTCAAAACTACACTGAGAACAGAACTAGATATAGCTTAGAAAAGTCTGTAAAAGTGGGTGTTGGTTTCTAAGAGGTTTTGGCACCAGAGGAATGGCACGTGAATGGCGGGTGGTACAGTGCTGTGTGCATATGCCAAGGAGAGGATGCTTGCCTGAAAGAAAGCACCAGAGCCTCCATGCCACACGGCCAGCAGCACCTCAGTTTGTACAAAAACCTCCCTGGTAACTATGACATCACTTTGCATCCATCATCACTCACAGTGTGGGCTGGGAAGATGTGAGGGGCAGAGAAGGACCCCAGACCTGGACACTGAGTCAGTCCACACCTGGCAGCAGGGAAGACCCAAAGAGCCTGGTGATGCACCCCCCTACCCTGCCCTCGCCCTCTTGAGTCCTCACAAGGACTGGGCAAGATGCACCTCAACTGTCCCTGAACAGCACGTTATATTGTGCACAGAGACGCCACACAGAAATGCTCTCACGTCAGGTATCCCTGACACTCGTGTTTAAATCAAATGCAATTACTGATGACTGAGGGACTGCACGTAGCTTCCACAGGGCACAAGTGCTAAAACGCTCACCTCAATTAAACAAATACCAATATCCACTGTGCACTATTTATTAAAAAGTGAACAAGAAGATTAATGGAAATGAGAACATCACACAATTTACTTTCCTATCGAAAAGCAACTGAGAAAAATCACTGCCGAACCACAGAACAAATACGGAAAGATAAACTGAGGCATGACCCATGTTCGCTCAGACTGTGAACTATGAATTCCCACTGCACAACTGGAGCTTGGTGGGGAGGTGGACCCTGGGAACCAGGAGAGGCCCTGGCTGCCTGGAGGTGGCATGGGAGGAGCCAGGAGCAGGACGAGCAGGACCAGTGCCCATGAGCGAAGGTCTCAGCCTGGGGAGAGGGGAGGCCTGAAGGGTTGAAGCAGGGGGTGACAGATGGACTTTGCCAACAAGGGGCTGGGGACAGGAAGACGGTGTGGCCCTGAGGTGACACGGGGCGCCCTGCAGGAACTGGGCACGGTGGGGGCAGAACTAGGGCCTGAGGAGGAACAGCACCCTGGCAGCTGACCCAAGGGGTGAGGAGGGTGCAGGAAAGTCTGGGGGAGACATCTGTCCCTGGAGGAGGGAGGTCAGGCCACAGAGTGGATGCTGGAGGCAACAGTCAGCTTGCTCGAGGGGATGAAATCTCGGATTCTGAACAGGGATGGGCAACCCCAGGGAAGCCGGTGTCCAGGGCCACTCCCAGTGCAGGGGCCGCAGGGGAAGGAGGCTGGGGCCCGCTCACCACAGGGGAAGGGCAGCAGGGCATGGGGGGCGTCTCTCCCAGGAGCAGGACCAGCCTGGAAGCACTCCGCAGAGCACCAAGGCCAGCACGGCCATGGATCCCAGGATGGCTGGAGATGTGAGAGACACGAGAGGACGCGGGCCTCAGGTGGAATCTCCGAGGCACCGCCCAGACAGCTAGTTCACGCTGAGCTGTTAAGTAGAATGTGTGGGGCTGTGAGCAGTCAGAGCGACAGGAGCTCAGGGGGTTCAGAGCCTGAGGTCCTGGCCAACCTTCCCCCATCCTCCAGAGGGAACCAGGATTTGTCTTAAGACAGCTGAAATTTAGAAAACTGTAATAAATTGGCTTAAAGCTCAACATTCAGAAAACTAAGATCATGGCATCCAGTCCCATCACTTTATGGCAAATAGATGGGTAAACAGTGGCTGACTTTATTTTTTGGGGCTCCAAAATCACTGCAGATGGTGACTGCAGCCATGAAATTAAAAGATGCTTACTCCTCAGAAGGAAAGTTATGACCAACCTAGACAGCATATTAAAAAGCAAAGACATTACTTTGCCAATGAAGGTCCATCTAGTCAAGGCTATGGTTTTTTCCAGTAGTCATGTATGGATGTGAGAGTTGGACTATAAAGAAAGCTGAGCGCAGAATTGATGCTTTAGAATTGTGGTGTTGGAGAAGACTCTTGAGAGTCCCTTGGACTGCAAGGAGATCCAACCAGTCCATCCTAGAGGAGATCTGTCCTGGGTATTCATTGGAAGAACTGATGCTAAAGCAGAAACTCCAATACTTTGGCCACCTGATGCAAAGGGCTGACTCATTTGAAAAGACCCTGATGCTGGGAGAGATTGAGGGCAGGAGGAGAAGGGGACGACAGAGGATGAGATGGTTGGATGGTTATCACCAACGCGATGGACATGAGTTCGGGTGAACTCCGGGAGTTGGTGATGGACAGGGAGGCCTGGCGTGCTGCGGTTCATGGGGTTGCAAAGAGTCAGACACGAGTGAGCAACTGAACTGAAATGAGTAAGTATTAAGAGGTAAGTGTACACAAGGCACATGCATTACAGGCACACAAATGACTGAAACTGTGAGGAGTAAAACACCTAGCATGTGCATGAGTGTGCACGTGTGCAGGGCCTGCTGGACAACAACTCTTTTATTTGTGAATCAGGGATTGGTTAACTGTTGTTACAAGCATTTGGTACAGCAGGGTCCAAATTTTGTTTGTGAATTTGCAAAGTCCCAATAAACCCGCACGGTGGCACGTGCCACCTGAGCTGACGAGGACCGTGACTGTCACTCCTCACCCGCACGGTGGCACGTGCCACCTGAGCTGACGAGGACCGTGACTGTCACTCCTCACCCGCACGGTGGCGCGTGCCACCTGAGCTGACGAGGACAGTGACTGTCACTCCTCACCCGCACGGTGGCACGTGTCACCTGAGCTGACGAGGACCGTGACTGTCACTCCTCACCCGCACGGTGGCACGTGTCACCTGAGCTGACGAGGACCGTGACTGTCACTCCTCACCCGCACGGTGGCACGTGTCACCTGAGCTGACGAGGACCGTGACTGTCACTCCTCATCTGGTCTCACCCGTTTCCCTGTCGGAGTCGCGACTGGGGTGCAGCATGAACTGTGGCATGTGCACTGTATTACCTTCCTAAAGCTCCCAAATGTTGAAATTTCCAAAGTTACCTAGCCCAAGGGTTTTGAAAAAGACTGCAGATCGAAAGCTCCAGAGGCTGTTGATAGACAACCTTGAGACCAGTGATCCACCCAGGGAGTTAGGTTTGCTCATACGAAGTCAGGAACTCAGCTTACACTGAAGGTGCATGTCATCAACTGCCCTGGGTAACTGACCACTACCCCTGAGCTCACAGACTGGGCTGTAAGAAGCTCCAGCAACGTAAAGGGCAGTGCTGGAACCAATGGACAGGATACTCCCTCGTAGATAATTATCTTGCACATAAAACACGCATAATTCCCATAGGTTCCATCTAAAGCACCACGCCCACCCTCCACTGGCCGTATCACACGTGCAGAGTGGATGGCTGGAGTCTTGACACTTAAGCAGACGCCTGAGGACAAAGGACTCCTGACCATACGGGCAACGGGAAGACCCTGCAGGGAGGATGTGGGAAGTCTTCCCTGTGTGCTATGGGCAGCTGGCGAGGCCATGGGGTAGAGTGTAGGGTCAGTACTAACCGCGTTGCAGATTTTACTGTAAGACACTACAAAAATTTTAAGCAAGTTTCTGACAGGGTCTGACATACTGTAAAAGGATGTATTTGGGATGTGAGCTGTCATCCAGTCGGGACACAGAAAAGAATGTATGTATGAACAAACCTAATTCCCAGGGTGGATCACTGGTCTCAAGGTCATCTGTGAATAGCCTCTGGAACTTTCGATCTGCAATCTTTTTCAAAACTCTTGAGCTAGGTGACTTTAGGAATTTCAACATTCGGGACCTTTAGGAAGGTATTATAGGAAGGAGCATTGAGGAAGGTAATGAATGCCCTTAGGGGAGAAAGAGCAACTATGATCTGCTTTAGGCAGAAGGCTCAAACGTCTATAATGATAGATGGTGACTTCAGGAATTAAATAGCTACAATCACATAAACATTACTAATTTAATGATTCTGATTCTTAGCTTATACTTCCGGCATCATTGCATCATTACCCCTAATATGAACAACTTGATGATTTCAAATTGTGGTGCTGGAGAGGACTCTTGAGAGTCCCTTGGATGGCAAGGAGATCAAACAAGTCAATCCCAAAGGACATCAACCCTGAATGTTCATTGGAAGGACTGACACTGAAGCTGAAGCTCCAATACTCTGGCCACCTGGTGTGAAGGGCTGACTCACTGGAAAAGACCCTGATGTTGGGAAAGACTGAGGGCAGGAGGAGAAGAGGGCGACAGAGGATGAGATGGTTGGAGGGCATCACCGACCCGATGGACGTGAGTCTGAGTAAACTCTAGAAGATAGTGAGGGACGGGGAGGCCTGGCGTGCTGCAGTCCATGGGGTTGCAAAGAGTGACACGACTGAGCAACTGAACAACAGTATGAACGGTAACAATAAAAACAAAACATGTTTGAAGAATAAATGATGCTATCACCATCTAATAAAAGCATCACACAACAATAACGACAGGATATCACAACACGCTGTTGAACGAATAAAGGTAACACAACTTTCCAGCAGGTCGCGGGTACAGCCACACACGCCCCAAAGACCTGATGTCTAATAAGAACAGAACCATTTTCACACCAGGCGACACCAACACGTTAGTAGGTGGCCTGGCTTTATGTATTCCATGGTACTTCAAACAAAGAAACAAGTGTCTATCAATCAAAAATGTATTTCTTTCAATGAGCAAGTTATTTCTAAAACACACATTACCAAGTGATCTAAGTGGCATTTATTTGGCGTCACGATGACAATACTGGAACTGTCTGCCGTCTTCCCGCAGCTGAATTTTCTGCTAAATGATGATGCTCTTACTCCCATACCTTCTCCTTGAATCTTTCATATCTTTGGCAACTGTAACTGGGTCTTACGTAGAAGCGATCAAACGTCTTAAGTAAATTTTCTGCAGTTTTCTGACTGCAGAAAACTTCACTCAGTCTACTGCTTCTATGCAAGCAAGAAGCACCCCAGGAAGCAAGTGTGTGTTACTGAGATGATCACATACTCTGAGGTGTAATTAATTATCCTCTGGAATTTAAGATTAGCTCTAAGCCATTTTAAGCACTAATAATTTAAAGTCTCCTAAACTCCAAACTATCAAAAAGTGGGTTTAAGTTAATAAAGATTTAAAAATCAAGTCAATCCCTTAGTAAATATGGAAAAAATGGGAACAAAAAGAAAAGCATCTTAAGCACGTATCAAGAAAAGCAAATCTATATTCACGTCTCAGGATGCATGGACCTGGAGACCAGTAGACTGAAACCACCCACCTGTTGGGGGCAGGCAGTCCCTCCAGTCGAAGTAGCCAGCGTAAATGCCAGGTTCCAAGGAGCCCACGATGGGGTCTGCCTTCAGCTCAATGTAGCTTTCAAACAGCCTCTGGTCCAGATCTTTGAGTGAGGCCATGCTCACCTGTGAGCACAGTGAGAGCACCCCAGTGAGGCCACGCCCGCTCACACACACAAGTGGAACACGCACGGCGTCTACTCGCAGGTGAAGAAAACAGTGAAACAATGTAAGTAAACGCTGAGTAGGTTTGAACAGTACTTACCGGCTTTCCCACAAAAAGGCATGACTTTTGCTTCGCCGCTGGTAATAAAGAGCACTCTAGCATGGCAGGCGCCCTGCTTCCCCACTGTCTACACTGCGCTCTGAAGCTCACTCAAAACAGTTACAGAAACATAAAATCATGGTTTTATTTTAATGTTTCCAACTTAAATTTTCTAGTTTACTATTTAAAAACCGTTTTTGGTAAGAATAATTAGTAAAAATTAAACTTCTGAGAAAGAAAAAAATAACATAAAGAAAGCCCTGTTATTTTCATTTCAAAGATGACAGAAAGAGCACTTTTAATTGAGCCAGCGCTATAGAAATAAACTCACTGAACTATAATCAGAACCACTATGGGGAGCGGTGGGCAGGGGTGCAGACTGCTGGGTAAGACAGGCTCAAGAGGCTCAAGGATGGACTGTGCAAGACTCTAAGACGAGGAGCAGGGCCACTGTTTTGTAGTAACTGTAAATGGAGGGTAACCTTTGACAGTTGTATTTTTAAAAAACAACAAAATTTTAACTAGAATAAATACAGCAAAAAAAAATTATATACAATTATGCTAAAAATAATCAAATATGTAAAATATACTGCCTATGGTTCAAGTGACTCAAAAATCTTTAAAACTGTTTGCTGTAAAGGAGCTTCCCTGGACTTAAAAAAAAAACAAAACCTGTCCTTTCTCTATCTCCACGCTGAAATATTGGAAAGAGATTTACAGGCATCACAGAAAACATCACTCAAGAATTGAATGCCAAACTAAAAGATTCCACATGCCGCAACTAAGATGTGGCCCGGCCAAATAAGCAATAAATACATAAAAATGAGTATACATGTCTAGAAAAGAGAGCCTTCCCTCCTTGGCCTGTGAATGTCTCAGGAGATAGAAGAGGTTGGGGGTGGGGGCCCCATCCTATCCATTTCTCTCTAGGCATTCGACTTTAAAAAAAATAATTTAATGCCAGACTTTAATGGCTATTATAACATTCTTGGGTAGATCAAAAATCTGCAACTATCCAAACTGCAAATTAGATCATTCTTTTAAAAAGACTGGCACAGAGTACACCAGCTTTTTATATATGTAAAGGTCATTCCTTGGGTTTATGTAATTACAGCTACTAATAAAATTATAAGCCAAAGTTTATTAACCATACAGCTCTGGTTTTCCCTTCTCAAAGGGCTCAGAGACTGGCCTGCAGCCTCTGAGCCCCTTTAAAGAGACCGTTCTAGCCAATGAGCATATGAGAAAGTGTTAACCTGCTAAGCAGGGAAAGACATGCAAAAGAAAACACCACAAGAGGATGTTTCCTATCAAATGAGAACTAATTGGCAGTGATGGCCAAACGCAAGGGCGCAGCTTCTGAACAGCAGCCCGGCAGGCAGAGTCTGCCGGGAGGGAGCCTCTGCAGCGGCAGTTCACTTCCAGGAATTTACTGTGAGGAAGGGAGGAGGGTGACGCGGCCAGCGTTCCCTCTCAGTGACAGCCACAAAAACCACCTGAAGGTTCCCAGCAGGAAAAAGGGAAAACAAGAATTATACAATGGCACATCCAACAGTAACAAATACTATAAAGCCATGAAACTCACATTTATAAAAATGGAGAAGTGCTCCCAACAGAACAGCCAAGAGAAAGAGCTATATTCATTATAAACTAAATTCAGAAAATTGTTTCATATTTTAATGACATACACAGACACAGGTCTATGTAAGATACTAATTACTATATATTCTAAAATAAGACAGTGTTTATCTTTGCTGGATTACAGGTGATTAAAAAAAACCTTTTTTACATTTCTTAGTATTTCTCCTTTTAAAAAATGATTAAGTCTTATTTAAAAAAAAAAAAAAAGAACGTTTGCTTTGGCTGTGCTGGCTTTCTGCTGTTGGGGGGCCGTCTCTGGTTGTGCTGCGAGGGCTTCTCACTGCAGCTCCTCGTGTTGCACAGCATGGGCTCCAGAGTCTCAGCAGCCCCGGGGCATGAGCTTAGCTGCCCTGTGGAATGTTCCAGACCAGGGACTGAACCTGGGTCCCTGCACTGGCAGGTGGGTTCTTAACAACTGGACCACCAGGGAAGTCCAGAGGTCTTATTTTTATAATAAGAAAAAGAAAATGCACAATAAAAAAACGTTTCCAACACTTGAGACTGGGAGGCGCTGGCATCGCAAGTGGAAATGCACAGGTGCGCAGGGCTCCACAGCACAGCCCAACAAAGGCCTCCAACGGGGCTCATTCAGACCAAGTGTCTCGCAGACAAAGAGGATTTGGAAATGCTGACAAGTTTCATGTTTATTATTTAATGCTGCTTTATAAAGTTCAAAATGATATACATTTAACCAACCGGCGTCAGATCCTATTCCTCTGGTGTCTTCTCATAGAAACAATTTTGTCATTAAAAAGAAAACCAAAAAACAATTTTGTCCTTTACTTTAGGGCATGTATGATGCCAGACCAACAGGCACTCTGGACTTAGCCTGAGAAAACGTGAACTGGAGGCCTGCTGTGCTAACCTCCCTTTCTCTGAGCATCTTTCTGCATGAAAAACAGAGTTAATAATACTTTCCTTAATTACTTCAGAGAGCTATTTACATCAAACAAAACTGTGTAAAAAAATCATTCTAGTTTTAAAGGATGAAAAGTGAAAAAGTGAGTGAGTCGCTCGGTCGTGTCCAACTCTGCAAGCCCATGGACTGTGGTTCACCAGGCTCTTCTGTCCATGGGATTCTTCAGGCAAGAATACTGGAGAAGGTTGCCATTCCCTTCTTCAGAGGATCTTCCCAATCCAGGTATCCAGCCTGTATCCCCTGCATTTCAGGCAGATTCTTTACTGTCTGAGCCACCAGGGAAGCAAGCCCCAAAGGATGAATGATAATTAAATTTTAATAAACTCCTAACAAGCATGATTATTTATGTAAAAATTAATTCTACTCTTGCAGATGAAGAGCAAGATAAAGGGGACTGAAAAGACCAGTGAAGCTCTTCGTGAAACAGAATACAGAAGGAACTATGCCTGGAGAAACTTTGGCCAAGTCCCCGAGCACAGCTCGGGGGAGACCTGTGAGAGGTGGGGTCCAAGGGGTGAAGACGCCCAGCAGCAGCTCTGAGGCAGCCTTCCCTCTGACAGCAGAGCAGAGCATGGGTGACCAGTGTTCAGGGGATCTGAATGCCCCAGACTGCTTTGGGATCTGGGCCTCCAGAGTTATGTTACCTGAGAAGGGAACCATGAAAAACAGGGGCAGCTGGCAGTTTTACCTTAATGCAAGAAATATATTTTACTTCATTGTCATCATGAAATTAAGGAATTCACTCATAAAAAACAGAAACAGCACAGAGACTATAAATCTAGTTTACTGTCTATTCCTTTAATGCTTAGTTGAAAGCTTTCAAAATATTCAATTCCAAATTCTGAGTGCCACAAATAGCACCCCCCAGATCCTCAAATCACCTTGGTTTCAGAACACAAGAGCCTGGACAAAGACGTGGAAGGACACGGTCAGTCTCATTCTGCTTCTTACTGACACAGGCTGACTCTAACAGAAAATCCCTAAGTATAAGAAAGGCTCAAAATTCTCCAAGCCAGGCTTCAGCAATACGTGAACCGTGAACTTCCAGATGTTCAAGCTGGTTTTAGAAAAGGCAGAGGAAACAGAGATCAAATTGCCAACATCCGCTGGATCATCGAAAAAAGCAAGAGAGTTCCAGAAAAACGTTTATTTCTGCTTTATTGACTATGCCAAAGCCTTTGACTGTGTGGATCACAATAAACTGTGGAAAATTCTGAAAGAGATGGGAATACTAGACCAACTGACCTGCCTCTTGAGAAACCTGTATGCAGGTCAGGAAGCAACAGTTAGAACTGAGTACGTCAAGGCTGTATATTGTCACCCTGCTTATTTAACTTATATGCAGAGTACATCATGAGAAACGCTGGGCTGGAGGAAGCACAAGCTGAAATCAAGATTGCTGGGAGAAATATCAATAACCTCAGATATGCAGATGACACCACCCTTATGGCAGAAAGTGAAGAACTAAAGAGCCTCTTGATGAAGGTCAAAGAGGAAAGCTGGCTTAAAGTTCAACATTCAGAAAACTAAGATCATGGCATCTGGTCCCATCACTTCATGGCAAATAGATGGGGAAACAGTGGCTGACACTATTTTGGGGGGCTCCAAAATCACTGCAGATGTTGACTGCAGCCATGAAATTAAAAGACGCTTACTCCTTGGAAGGAAAGTTATGACCAACCTAGACAGCATATTAAAAACCGGAGACATTACTTTGCCAACAAAGGTCCATCTAGTCAAGGCTATGGTTTTTCCAGTAGTCATGTATGGATGAGAGAGTTGGACTATAAAGAAAGCTGAGCACCGAAGAATTAATGCTTTTGAACTGT
>NW_011494893.1:312131-319793 GCF_000754665.1 Bison bison bison
GACTCTTGAAAGTCCCTTGGACTGCAAGGAGATCCAACCAGTCCATCCTAAAGGAGATCAGTTCTGGGTGTTCATTGGAAGGACTCATGTTGAAGCTGAAACTCCAATACTCTTTTCAAATACTGATGCATTTGAAAAGACCCTGATGCTGGGAAAGATTGAAGGTCGGGGGAGAAGGGGACGACAGAGGATGAGATAGTTGGATGCCATCACCGACTCAATGGACATGAGTTTGAGTAAACTCCAAGAGTTGGTGATGGACAGGGAGGCCTGGTGTGCTGCACTCCATGGGGTTGCAAAGAGTCAAACACGACTGAGCGACTGATCTGAAATCTTTCCCTGCTTTTATATGCAATTCCTAATCATTTCATATATTTTTAAAATAATAAAAGACTTCTCCAATACTAATGTTAGTGTCATTATTATTACTGCATAAAAACAAAATGCCCACTTTCTACAAATACTAACTTTTTACTGCAAGAGAACACCTTGCAATTCTCAACCAAAAATTTCTGGAAATAAACTCGACATTTGGCCCTTAAGTCACAACATTTCTCATCAGGATGATTAATCTTTACAAAAAGGCAGGAAAACAAGACATAGCCACCCACTCTGACATTTTCAATCTTTAAAAAAAATCCCAATCAAGTTCATGAACTGGAACCATCATTTGTAAAAAGTATGCAATCTATCCAGAGCACTTTTTGATTGTAAGATTAACAAGATCACTATCTTATTCTTTGCACTAAGAGAACTGCACTGACATTAAAAAAAAAGTGGTTCTAGCTTGCTTTACTTAGAAATCTGATAAACCTTTGCCCAGGAACCAAGCAACCTTTAATAATAACAAGATTACTTCATCTTTTTCTTTTCTGATTACTTGAAAAATATAAACACCAAAGTGCAACATCATTAAAAAAAAAAAACAAAAAAACACTCCAATTATTTATTTATGCAGGACTCATTTTTGTCCAATTCTCCACATGCAGGACTGGAGAGGGGAAGGGGTGTGTTTTTCAGCAAAGACAAAGCAACCTAGAGCTGTGCCTGCGTGCATGTGTGTGCACACGTGTGTGTGTCTGCACCGCACCCGTGCAAATACTTCGGCAGGCACGCAGAAGCTCTGCTGTGGTCCCCGGAGCAGGAGAGAGGAAGGAGAGGAGACTGTGCAGGCTTGGGGCTTGATGTTGGCTGGTGACAGCTCTAACCTGAAAGGAGCCGCATCTGAGATGCCTCTGGAAGCCTTTCTCTCCTTTCCTTCCCTCACTTTTGGGAAGCCTGGGTGGGTAATATGCCAGCTCTACCCCTGCAAGGACTTTGCTCCAGAGAAAGAGAAGAGCATTAACTCCAGGTGAGCTGTGAGGAGATGGGACCGGGAAGTGAGGGTAGAGGAGCAGGGGGCGGGGCGAGCGGGGTGGGAGGAGCAGGGGGCGGCACCGGGAAAACAGCTGAAACTAAGCGGGTGTGAAGACCACTGACCTGTGTTATTTTTTCTATTCCCTGGAAGTTGTGTTTTTCAAAATGTTCTGCTATGTTTAGGAAGGTGTTACGTTCTAGGTAGCAGCAATTACTTAGGACTATCAAAAGTCGCTGTTCCTAAAACCAAAACAAAATTTTAAAAATTACATTTCTAGTAACAAATTGAAAGTCTAACAGATAACATTTCCCACTTGCTAATTACAATCTCTTCATGTTTCATATCAATATTCAGCACTTTATCTTGGTTCCTTCTTTCCAGTAACAGAGAAACATAATACAAATCTGTAATTCTACTAACTAACCACCTAACACACTGAAGAGTCAAATCATGTTTAACTCAAATTCCTTTGGAACTCTAACAACTATATGGAAAGCAGACGGACGGAGCACAGGTAACCAGTGAGGTGGGGTCAGATGCTGCTCTTAGGTGGAGGAGGAAACGGCAGCCCACTCCAGTGCTCTAGCCTGGAGAATCCCAGGGGTGGGGGAGCCTGGTGGGCTGCCGTCTCTGGGGTCACACAGAGTCGGACACGACTGAAGCGACTTAGCAGCAGCAGCAGTTCTTAGGAAAGGGGTTCTACTTTGCTGTTTATTCTACATGTTTTGCACCCAAAATAGCTATAAAAATGAGTATTAAAAATAAGTGCCAAAAAACGGTGAAACTCTTGGAAAATAACTTCTAAATTTTTCATAACTTGGAAGAAAACTGTAATGGCTCCCTCAGTCACGAGGCTGTTGCAGCCCTCCTCATGGAGAGTCTCCCTCTTGGGGGGAGCGAGGGGACAGAGCCGGGCGCCCGCCCAGTCAGGCACGGAGAGGGCCATGCTACACCCCCAGGCTTCTGGCTGCTCATGGTGATTTCACATCAAAGTGACCAGACCCCCAGGCTGACGAATCAGTCCTCTTCGTAGAGTTCAGAAGAACTGGCTTGTAAGGAAAGTTCTAGGAACAGCTCTGTCCCATCTCCTCAGGGGAGGGTTTCTCCAGAACAAGTGTGACTAATCTGAGGCCTCGGTTTAGATCCTGACTGAACTCGAGGGCAGAGATCCTCCCCAGGAGACACTCCCGCCCGTCTTGGGCTCGCTGTGGTGCACTTATCAGTGACTGAGGTCAGTGACAGAAAGGCAGGTGTGCAGACCACAGGGCCACCCTGGCTGGGCCCACATCACCCAAGAATCCCATTCAGTGTCTTCACAGTGTGTACATTGCTAGGTCTTTATTTAAAATTTTATTATTTAGTTCTGGCACAGTGTGATCTACCTGTCTTTTGTGGTCATCAAAAAATATAATTAAAAGGCCCAGAATTATTACGGTGCTTTTAAAGCAATGAAACGGCCTGGATGACTCTATGGATGAGAAGTGGAGGCTAAAATAAGGAAAATGGGCTGTAATCTACCCTACTCCATGCTCCACCTTCAAACCTCGTGAGATGGGCACCGTGAGACCGGGGGTGACAGGCGAGGCTGGGGGAGGCTGGACCCCTGCCTGCGCCCCCTGCTGCTACCATATGGCCCTTGTAAGGCACTTGGGACGCAGTCACGTGACTCCTCTGCAGCCAATCTGATCTCCCCTGGTCTCCCAGGCCCACAGTCCATCCTTACTCGCCTTCCCTGGGGAGCTGGCCGCCAAGCACCCTCCCCCTGCCCCGCCTGCCAGTGGCCTGCTCCAGCCTGCAGCGTATCCTCTGCCCTCTTCTGTGGCCCATCCACGGCAGGATCTGCAGACCGAGGACTCCACGGCCTCAGGCACCGTCCTGGCCCTCCGCAGCATCTCTGTGATGCAGGCATCAGGCCACTCTCCATGGTGCCTGAAGCCCTTCAGTCAGTGAACGGCAGCCAGAAGAGGACCAGGGATGAGCCCCCTTTCTTCCCACGCTGCCCTCGCTGAGAACCAGAACAAGACCCTACAAAGACCTGAATCCCCAGGGCCAAATCTAATGCAGTATCATCTAGTGGAGAAAAGCACAGGGACTGAGCTTGGCACCAAATCTGGGACAATCTCAGGAGAGGGGGACAGGAGACAGTGTGACTCACTCAGGCTTCTGGCTGAGAGCAGGCAGATGGAGGCTAAGGCGTGGTTCGAGGTAGGGTCCAGGCTCTGAGGAGAACCAGGCCCAGCGGGCGGTGTCAGCCCGAGAAGGAAGATGCCGAGCACGCGGCAGCCGCCTCCGTGCTGGGAAGACTGTCGTGTGCCAACAGGGCCTGTCCCACCGACCAGGAAAGGGGCAGCCCTCCTCTCCACAGAGAAGGACACTGTCTCGGCATGTGCTTCTCCAGCCTTCTCTTCATGTTCACAGTGGAAGCATCGTCTGAACTCAACAGACAGCCTCCACTCACCCCTGACCCAGTGTAGGCAGTGCCCCACAGCCGTCCACACACCCCCACGAGCCCTGGCTTCCGTCTGACCTGCAGGCACTCCAGCAGTCTGCTTTTCCATCTGGATTTCTTCCTCTCTGATGTTTCCTTCTCTGGAGCTCCCAGGCTCTCTCTTCAGGCCTCCCCTTGAATCCTGAACCCCAACAGGATTTCTATATATGTGGTCTCCTCTCCAGCCACTAGGATTGTCCCTCATACCCTCATCCCATCCCAGGCCTCACACTGCTGATCTACAAATCTGTACCTGGACTTCTCTCCCGGGGGCCAACAGCCCACTAGACCACAGCAATAACGCAGCAACAAAGGACTTTCAGGCTGAGCTATGCGCAGCCATTGTGCAGTGTCCAATGACATGCTTCACTTTCTATTTATCATCTCTTTACAATCTCACTTACAGAAGTCAGACTGAAGTCTTCATGGATACTTCCAAACAAATCAGGAGAAGAAACATCAACGGAGAGACTGAATAGAGAAGTAAGGAAGAGAACAGTTATAGTTAAAGCACTAAAATTAAAAACATTAATATAATGTCAATTATACCTCAGTAAAAAATTCCATAAAACCTATGTAAATTTGACTTTAAAATCTTTTGGTCAAAAATCATATAACTTTCTGCTTTTTAATATTTAATACCTAACAGCTCGAAGTAGAAACTGTGAACTATCTGTTAACATGGGCCATATAAAATGTGTTTGTGGGGTCTTCCCAATAATTTAATTTCTAGGTATAGACTCTCATAATTGAAATGTTTTTGCCCATCACAATCTAAAGGGAATTCGTTCAAGCTCATGTTCACAGTAAATGACGAACAGGAGAGCTGAGTTAGGAAATTAGTTACTAACCCACAAGTGACCAGATACACAGAAATGCAGGGGAGGAGACACCAAAGAGCTACCAGTAAATTTACAAGACACGGCAGGTGACAAGTAACACCTCAGCAGGATCTCTTTCTTTAAATCTGACCAACTGATTTTAGAATTCATATGGAAGATGAAAAAGATATCAAATAATATTTTAAAATAGAAAAAGCAATAAAAGGATAGCAATCTGAAAGAAGTTAAAATAATGATAATTAAAACAATATAAACTGATAGGAAACATCTGAGTAAATAGAGCAGAAAAACTTCAGAAATACCTTCACTACTATAATTCAATGACATGTGGAACAGAAATCGTAACAAAACAAGACTTATTTAATCAAAAATATCAGGAAACTGCTAACAATATAAATTCCTGGTAAATGAATGTGCTAAACATAAAAAATCAAAGACAAACCAGAACTGGATATTTATTAGGCTTCAAAGGAATAAATGTCTTATACAGTGAGAGGCAAAAACCAGACAAATATGAGAAAATCTCCAGCTGTCAGTTAGATTACAGCTTTAATTAAGAGGCATTTATTTCAGTATTATTTGTGTGCAAGCAGAAACCTCAGGTACAGTAAGTCCCATGTGCCAAATATTCAGAAAGACGAAGTTTCAACAACCCCAGGGAGCAGTACGATGACAGAACGATCTCTCGGATCTGGAAATGTCAGGACTTAGGTGTGCGCTCTGGGCTCAGGTAACTAAGCCGGCCGGGACATCACCCCACCCACACTGCGGGCCTCTAACAGCAGCTGGGACAACGCCCAACACAGAACCACATGGCTGCCAACGACGAGGAGTTGTGCATTTCCCCTCTATTATTACAAACCCTGCTCCTCTGGACAGTTAGGGAGCTAACCACGTACTCAGTTTGCTCAAAGTGCCTCTAGTAAAGCTGAGACAAGTTCAGAAGATGAAGAAACTGTGGAAAGAATAGAGGCCAAATACAGAAACATGGGATTCACATGAGCACGCGCTCTCTTATTGTGAGTCTCAGGATACAAGACCAAACACAGAACAGGAGGCTGTGCTTTCAGTCTGCACAGACGCTCCAGCGAGGCTGATCGCAGCTCTACTTACTGTGCAGTGTCTACATCGGCATCAGGCTTGGTGCTCAACTGTTCCAGACAGTATATAAAAACCTAAGTCAAAAAATGGGACATTTCAGTGACAGGAACCCTCAGATGCTCATCTGTCTGGACAGCAAAGATAATTTTCCATAAATAACCAGAAATACAGTGTATACCTTGCGAGTGGTATATATGTATATATGCCTTGTTAGGGATAAACTGCACCCCATATACAGGGCGTATCTACACATGCACATTTAAGAGCATAAGCACTGGGAGTACATGTCCCCATATATAATGCTAAGTGATTAAAAAAAAACTTACAGCACCTATGTTTTGATCCCACTGTTAAGTTCTTGAATATATTTTATTTCCTTCCTCTCACTCATGTGTTCAACTGTGTATATGTGCCCACAAAGCACTGGCCCCAAGGAACTTGGGGCTCTAGATAAAATGTACATCACTGTCATTTAATCTGTGCTCCAGCAGAAACATATATATATATATACACAGACATATACACATACATATACAAATATACATGTACAAAGTCCCACGAGAACACAGAACAGGCAGCATAATAACAATGAGTTACTGGGGGAGGTACTGCTAAGCAAGCTGCAACTATTCGTGCCTTGAACTTACCTACCATAAACTATTATGGACTCACACAAAATGCAAAAGGACACATACAATTGTCAGCATCTGCTCTACACTGATTATAAACAGGAGGGAGACCAACGGTCTGCACTGTCTCAAGTCTCCACTGCTTCTACAAAGTACCTGCATGATATTGATGCTCAGTTGGCAAACCTCCTCCTGGGTTTTAGGGTGCTGGAAGACCTGTAAGGAGGAATGAGAATTTTTGTACTTAGCTAAAAAATCCTTTTGTTCATGGAGCTTGATGTAAACAGTGAACATATGGACAAGGGCATCCAGGGTGGGTAACCCGATTCTGAAAGGGGACGCAGACAGAGAGCCGGCCTCAAGCCGAGTGACAGGGCGGCAGTTCTGGTGCCGCAATGACCCAAACCTGTATCCTGGGCGCCCCCTGCCCAGGAGCTGCCCCCCGACACTCACGCTGGCCTCTCCGGGCTTGCACTCCAGGACACCACGCAACGACTGCAGGGACAGCACCACGCAGCGCTCAAACCGGCAGGGCTGCAGAGACAGAGCAGACAGGCCTGGGCACGTGGCCCCGACACCCAGCTTCCAGGTGCACAGAGAGGACAGGGCCACATGCGGTGTCCCGGCCACCTGGGCCAGCGCAGTCTGCACCGGGTGTTGACAGACAGTGACTCCCAGCAGTGGAGAGGACGTCTAACTCAACTAGAACACAAGTCAGGTAAAGCAAGAACTCTTCTCCAACCTTCTCTTCTGGAAGAGGGCAGGGGCCAGAATGAAGCACAGCCGTGACACATTCTGGGAGAAGCGTGAGCCCCAGGCCTTGCTCATCTCTGGACCCATCAACATGAGGTGCCGGCAACCATGACCGGAGGAGGGCTGGCACCTGCCATTCAGTACCGTCTCTACAGTCACCTTCTGTGTCCATCAAGTCAGAAAATAAAACTTGAAAATATCTCCTTTGAGATGAGTCTGAACAAGCCCCAGCTGCTCCTACGGGTTCCCTCTGTGCGAGTCCACTTCAGGGGACAGCAGCACGCATTCCTGTTACTTGTACATTCTGGAGTGGAATCAAAACTGTCACTTTTTACAAAAAAAGGCACAGAAATAAAACAGTAGATGCAATGGAGAGAAGGACGGGGCCCTCAAAGGAAGATAAACGAAGGGATCTGTCGCAGCAGGAGAAGCCCCTGGGACAGCGAGGCCTGAAGGACAGGGGCATGGACAGACCCCGTGGACAGAGAGATC
>NW_011494893.1:319893-333959 GCF_000754665.1 Bison bison bison
GGACAGCCCCATGCAGAACCTGCAGGCAGAACTCTCCTCCACACATGCTTGGGTTATTAACAACGTGGGGGGAAACTGAACAGAAAAAGGAGACATCGTATACAAACCAAAGAAACACAAGTTCATGCTCTCTCACAAGAAGGAATCCAAGCCTAAGAAAAGCTAACGGTACCTCAACTTGATGTCATTTTAATACTGCACTTTGGAGCCACCAGAGGGCACCAGAGAGAACATGCCAAAGTCCAAGTGAAAACAGAAGGTTGGGGGTGGATACAGAATGGAATGCCACCCACACCAAGTATTTAAAGAGTGAAAAGCCTCTTAGATCAGCCTTGATGAACCCGCCTACCTGCCCCAGAAGGCAGGAAGATCTAAGATGTTACCACAATAACACTGGGAGCTCAACCCCAAATTTCAACGGCGGGCAGTTCAATGCTGCTTTCCTGCACTAGGGTCAGGGTTAGGGTCAGAAAGTGAGCAGAGAGCCTCAGGGCCAGAAGGCACGGGATCAGGTGAGTCTACACGGCTGCTACTTCTTTTTTTCTAAAAAGAAAGAAAAAGCACCGCCTCTGCATTGTGTCAGGGAATCACCCGAGTTAGCACATTGTAAGTTGTCATGGTATCATTCCAGTTATTCTGAAAGAAGAAAATTCTCAGAATTATCCAAACTGAAAGAAGGCAGAAAACATTTTCAGCACTTGTAGAAAACAGGATGCTCTCCAGCAAGTGTTTCAGGCACAGGCATGGGGCAAAGCTTGTGTGCATTTTCTTAACTCGATAAGGACTCACAGGGAAAGCAAAACAGCCTCATGTCAAAAAATGGGATCAGTACTACAAAATGCTAAGACAACAAAGTCCTGTGTGTAACAGCCTTTGAAACAACTGACTCTCTGTTCAAACCTGAGAACTCCAGATGTACTACAGGTCAACACTCAGGACTGGACCCTGTATGTGGCCCCGAGCCTGGTTTCATCTTTTGTCCCGGGAAGTCTGTGCCCTGGGCTGATAGCCGCCCAGCTCAGGCAGGCTGATGGGGTGAGCACGCTTCTTCAACAACGGTCATGAGACATGCTGGCTGGCGCCAAATCACCATGAGTGGTTTAGATCTCTGGCTTGTGTGTCATGAGACATGAAATCAGCAATTCTACGGTTACAGTTTCTTACCACATTATAGTTTAACTCGACTAGAAACAAGTCTCTACAGTCACCATCTCAGAGGACCTTCCAGGGGATTCGTTGTCTACAAACAACCTCAGACGTGGCCAACTCTGCACACACTGTGGACCCAGATGTGCACCCACCACACTCACTACACGTGTGTACGAGGGACACTGACCAGCAGAAGGGCCTGAGGCCAATACCTATTTTATGACTAACTTGTTTGATTTCTGTCAGACTTTTCTTTTTTTAAATGAACATAAATCCCTGAAAGCAGATGCTGTGTTTTCTCAAAATGAACATACATCTTTTTCTTTGTACAAGATGATCTGAAACCGGAACCAGGACCCAGGGTCAGGCCGGCACTATCTGCTCTGCCCTGGCTTGTGTCATTCCAGGCAGGTATTCAGAGGGGCTGGTCCAGTGATGTGTCTGTGGCCTGCCAACCAGGCTCGCTGTGATAACTAGGAAGGACAGGAGTATAGGAGGAGCTTTGATAACAGTAAGGCTTCATGTAAATGTAGGGTACTTTTATTACAGTGGTAATAAATTAAATTAAAATCCTCTGTATATGTGTAAAGCTTTGTGGGTTACAGCTTTTTTCTATAGCATCTTGTTTAATTCTAACCAACAATACAGTGAACAAACGTTCTGCTGCTTCTTTAACTAGAGGCAGAGAGGTTAAGTAGCTTCGGAAGATGCACCATACTGAGACAGCAAGGAAAGCCAGGTCAGATGCTGAAGCCATGCAGCGCCGCCTCCTCACCATGCCTGACACAAGCACAGCGGCCAGCCAGACACACGCTGTGGGTGAAATATTTTAGCTTCCAGGAACCACAATATGGAAAGTGAAAGAAATTTTAATTTATAACATGCAATATATCAAAGTATTATTTCAACATGTAGGCAACATAAAAAGTTGAGTTATTTTTCTTTTGAGTTGCGGAGTCTGAAGCTATGTGCCAAGTGGCTGCATGCAGTTTGAACGGTACACGGTGGTTCCATACCTCCTCCTTCTAAATATTTAGTTATAGGAGAGTTTGTATTTAAACACAAATATGTGAAAAATAAACCAAATAAAACAAAAATTTTTTTAAATCCTTTAAAATATAATTGTAACAGAGTTATTAAAAATAAATTTCCTAATTTCAGCCTGATTTAATTTACAAAAATTCAGAAGCGTGTGGTATTCCACACACACACTTGCATATCTTTGTATTAACTTAAAAGAGAATTTTGAAAAGAAGGAAAGAATTTCAGCTTGTCAAAAATTCCTCAACTGTCAGAGAAAGACTGTGGACAAGCACACACAAAAATTCAAGGGCGTGAAGAAGCGTTACAGGGGACGGCTGCCCCTCAACAAGGGCAGCCCACCACCCTGTGAGTGCGGGCGAGGCAGACCACTTTATTCTAGTGCCCCTGTCCCCTGAGGCAAGACAAGCGACTGGACAAGCAGTGTGCTCGGCTGAAAAACTGGATTTTTCCCCCAACATCTGTTGCAGATAGTGGTGGGCATGTGGATAAATTCTGGCCAATTAGATGTAAACAGAGCTGTCAGTTGTGGCTCCTGGGAAAATGCTGGACTTCCCTGTGGACAGGAATAAGGCCTAATGTGATGGCTGGAATTGCAGTTGCCATCCTGTGACCATGAGGTATCCTGAGAAAGAAGCCACACTAAGGATCACAAAGCAGAGGTCAGAGGAGCCCTGGACCCTGCCTGCACTGCATGCTGCAGCTGCCAGGCCAGTCCCAACCTCTTCAGTGCGAGAGAAAAAGGACATGCCCCCTTGTTTAAGCCACTGCATGTTTAACCTTGCCTAAAACCCACCTGAGAAACGCTGGGCTGGAAGAAGCACAAGCTGGAATCAAGACTGCTGGGAGAAATATCAACAACCTCAGATATGCAGATAACACCATCCTTGTGGCAGAAAGTGAAGAGGAGCTAAAGAGCCTCTTGATGAAAGTGAAAGAGGAGAGTGAAAAAGTTGGCTTAAAGCTCAACATTCAGAAAACTAAGATCATGGCATCTGGTCCCATCACTTCATGGGAAGTAGATGGGGAAACAATGGAAGCAGTGTCAGACTTTATTTTTGGGGGCTCCAAAATTCACTGCAGATGGTGACTGCAGCCATGAAATTAAAAGACACTTACTCCTTGGAAGGAAAGTTATGACCAACCTAGACAGCATATTCAAAAGCAAAAGCAGAGACATTACTTTGCCAACAAAGGTCCGTCTAGTCTAGGCTAAGGTTTTTCCAGTGGTCATATATGGATGAGAGAGTTGGACTGTGAAGAAAGCTGACCGCCAAAGAATTGATGCTTTTGAACCGTGGTGTTGGAGAAGACTCTTGAGAGTCCCTTGGACTGCAAGGAGATCCAACCAGTCCATCCTAAAGCAGATCAGTCCTGGGTGTTCATTGGAAGGACTGATGCTAAAGCTGAAACTCCAATACTTTGGCCACCTCACGCGAAGAGTTGGCTCATTGGAAAAGACCCTGATGCTGGGAGGGACTGGGGGCAGGAGGAGAAAGGGACGACAGAGGATGAGATGGCTGGATGGCATCACCGACATGATGGACATGAGTTGGAGTGAACTCCGGGAGTTGATGATGGACAGGGAGGCCTGGCGTGCTGCAATTCATGGGGTCACAAAGAGTGGGACACGACTGAGCGACTGAACTGGACTGAAAACCCACCTATAGGGCTGTTGTGGGATCCATGAGACAGACTTGAAGACACACAACTCACGAACCCTGACCTTAATTTCAAGGGGACTCTGAAAAACCTCAAAGTCCCCTCTGAAAAGATGACAGTGCTAGAGTGAGAGACTATGTTTTAACCGCCCACCCAACTCTGTGTGTATCTGGAGAAATTCTCATTGTCCTCTGTTTTGCCTTAGGGTATAGCAACAACATTTTGTTTTTTTCTATCCTGCTGTTCTGAAAAATTCAAGTTGTTGGGAAGCTTAGAATTACATTAAAAAATGTTAACACAAACAAACAGGAGTTACAGGATGAAGCACGATCACTCTAAAGGTGGTCCACTGTTTTACTAATTTTTAAGCATATGTGGTTAGTGTTAACCAAAAATGACTATGAGAAGGAAAACTTTAAGAAGTTTGCTTTTCCATTTCCAGAAAATTTTTAGGGTTGCAGCAGTGCACTCACTCATTATCATCATAATAAATCAATTATTCTGAATGTAACAGACACTAATGTCTAGAGGAATTTAAACTTACTAGAGACGTCAGGCCTTCGCTGTCGACAACCCAATCTTCCTTTTCAGCCAATCTCTTTATGTCTGCAGTGAACACAAGTACACAAGCACATCTTACTATGGTTATTTCACTCAACTTCAGAGACATAAAAATCCATAAAGGTTATGGTTTTTAATTTTTTTATATAAGTTCGCAAAAAATTAGTGAAAACAGGGATAGGCTTCCTTGGCTCAGACAGTAAAGACTTCCCCTGCCAATGCAGGAGAACTGGGTTCAATCCCTGAGTTGGGAAGGATCCCCTGGAGAAGGAAATGGCTACCTACTCTAGCGTTCATGCCTGGAAAATTCCATAGTCAGAGGAGCCTGGTGGGCTACAGCCCATGGGGTCACGAAGAATCGGACACAACTGAATGACTAACACACACCTAATTCTGGATGACTCAAGGATTTAAATGTGTGTTACTCAGTGGATTTTTCTAATAAAACATTAATGTAAATAAAACTGTCTACTATGCAGCCCAATATGAAGAATGCCAGGCCAGGTTCACTGACAACTTCACACTTACTCAGCACTCCTGATAATATTCAACAGGTACAGTATAAGACACAAGGCATTTCCCCCGAGATTTCTAATAACCAGTGTGGACTCTCTCTGTCCTGCACGTTCCCAACAACAAAAGTGCGATGCCCATGGCGGGAGGAACAGACCTGGGCTCGGCTTGTCAGCTGGGCCAGGGGCAGACCAGCCAGCCTATGACACAATTTTCTAATAACCAGTGTGGACTCCCTGTCCTGCACACTCCCTACAACAACAGCACGATGCCCATGGCAGGAGGAACAGATCTGGGCACACTTAAGGGCGCAGCTCCTCACCAGGGGCAGGAGCCAGTTTTACGCAGACATGGCCGGCCTACGACAAAGTCCCAAGGAAGATACTAGCGGCCTGCGCCGTTCCTAACAACATTCTCAACTGTTTCTGAAACACGTCACACCCAAAAGGCTGCTCCGTAAAGATAATCTTTCTTGTCTATGACTATATGCAAAAACCCTGAAAACTCTAAAAGTATTAAGAAAATGAGCATCGCCTGTAGCTTCTGCTGCTAAGAGAAACTTAAGTCTTTCTTCTGACTTAATGCTGATGTTTCTAAATCAAAAATTTTAAATATACATGTATATTTTCCAAATTAAGTTCATACTTTATACACATTTTATAGTCTACTTTTTCCATTTGACATTTTCCATAAGGATGGTCTTATATCCTTAAGTGTTTTTCAAGAGTATCCATTTAATTTCTGCATGGCCCGGCATCTCAAAGTAAACAGGATTTGAAAGAAAAAAAAAACAAAAACTACATTGAACAGCGACAGATAATCTGAAATATTCAGATTTCTATAAGAGCATCTTTCTTGTTTTTGAGGATTTGGACACTGGACAGAGAGGCGTGTGTGGATAATGTTGTTGAACCAACGTCATCAGGTTCTCCGCAGACCTTCGGCTGTGTGTTGCAGTGTGACCAGCACACAGCGCACGCGGAGATCCAGGACGAGGTCCTGGATGGTCTGCAGCAAGTCGTTAGGGATCTCAAGGGCGGCCAGCGACTCATACGTCAGCCTGTGGAACAAACACAGTGAGACGAAAGTGAGCACAGGGGCCTGGAGTGGACCCTAGCATCGTTCTGGCGTCCCACCACGCTCCACGGCGGCACTGACAGGCTACCACTGTATGCTGAAAACAGGATTGTACAATCCATGACAGGGATTGTAACGCCACAGTAACACTGGTTAAACAGTGACAGAGGTGACACTCTCATCAGACCCAAGCATCAGGAAGGCTTAGGAGCTGAGTTATTAGATGACACACAGCAAACAGCGGACACAAAAGACAGAGCAAAACTCTTTGCTGAGTGTGTCTTTTTTTCCCCTAAAAAGACAAAAATGTTTGCCCCTTCTCTGGAGAATGCACCCACGTTTACCTGAGGGTCTGGATGACGTGAGCCAGCCACGGTCCAGAGAGCTCAGCCTTCCCTTCCCAGCCTCCGAGCTGTCGCCCGCCGCCCTCTGCCGCGCCGAGTGGGAGTAGGGCCCCACGGACCAGCTTCACCAGACACTGCATGACTTCCTGGATCATTTTCTACATGTTAACGAACAAGCAGAACTGCATTAAAAGGCATCAAACTTGACTGAATCAAGTGGGGGAGTCAGCCTGCACAAGACGAATGTCTTGAATGTATATCAGGCCTTCCAGTCACTTTGTTTGAGAACGCCCTACCCCAAGAAAGAGTCTACATACTTATCCTTAACTTACCTTAAAATCATTTTGTCTTTGCCTTACATTCTTTGATCTCTCAATGTGGCCTGACTTCTCAGCAGTCTGAAAAATGAAAATAAAAAAACAAAAACCTATTAGTTGTCTCTAGAAATAATTCATAAAAATAAGACATGCTTAGCTGTTGTATGTAAAGAGAGCATGAAATATGGTTATAACGTGATTAAAAGGAACGTATAAGTAGTAGTCTAAGTCTCTGATTAAGGGATGACTAATTAGAAAACCCTCATTATTCCAACAAGAAGCTATTTATCTTCTAAAAGCTTTAAGTACAATTCCCATAAATAAACCTAAGTATGAAGCTGAAGCTATCCTTTCTGTAGGTGAATGTCACATGCCGTTCTCGTCCACAACTTTCTACGGTTAAACCTACAGGCATGCAGCCCACAATGCTGCTCCAGCACCACTTCCCGGGAGTGGGTGTAGAGACGAGAGCAGGAGCAGCTCTGGGGGGGTCCACCGCCCGCCTCCCTCAGTGTGTGTGTGTGCTCAGTCGTGTCCGACTCTTTGTGACCCCATGGACTGTAGCCCACCAGGCTCCTCTGTCCATGGGATCCTCCAGGCAAGAACATTGGAGTGGGTTGCCATGCCCTCCTCCAGGGGATCTTCCTGACCCAGGGGTTGAACTTGCGTCTCTGGTATCTCCTGCATTGGCAGGCGGGTTCTTTACGAATGCACCACTTGGGAAACCCTGTCCCCACACTCCCCCCAACAGTATTCGAGACTGTAAGAGTTAAGAGTGAATGGTGGTATTTTATTTTTTAAAAATTACGCATCAGCACTCTTCTTCCAGGGATTTTAGTCCAGTTTGGAGGGAATGTATTCTAGAACTGACTGCAGAGTCATGTTTTCCTCTGATTTCTCTTTCTCCTTAGAGCAATGTGTAGAAGACCACTTTACATTGATTAAGAGAGAAATCTGTTCAAATGGATTTCAGTTAACTTTTTATTATCAAATTTTCTTACAACCAAATATTATTCTATAGAATGTCCTAGCAGGACAAACTTAGGACACTTTCCGAAGGAACAAGTCATCATGAAATGACATAAAAAAACTCACCACCATAACCTTAAAAGGTAAAACACTGGTGTATTTAGGCGGAGAACTTTAAGTTAGGAATAACTGCATTATAAATGACTGTGATACTGACACCAAGGTAATTTTAAAATACTTCAGGTAATGTCATTTTTTTAGGTATAAGCTAGAGAAACTGTGGAGAGTCATCTACATGATCAACACTTTTGACCTGAAGGAGGAAGACAAGGATAAGGATGCTGGTGTTTTCACCAAGAGTCAGACACCCTGACGGACAAGGCAGGCACACACAGACACACACCCCTCTCTGGCAGTAACTCACACTTCTTGTGCAACTTTTAATGTTTTTTTCTTTGTAGTGATGCTTTTTTGAAAGAATGAAAAATCACGATAATAATTCAACAAGCGAACTCCTAAGTCTCTTGGCCAACAACACTCAAAATTCTTTGTACACCAGGATTTACAGAAACTGATGCTTTTCTCCCTTTATTTTTAAGACACTTGAGAAGCAACTGAAGTGATGCAGAGCTGTGGTGAGATGTGACCAGAGGAGCTCATGGTAGAGTGACCATCTGGAAGGACAAGAGGCCCAGGGCGAGGTGTCCCCGTCCCCGGGGCTCCTACTGAGGCTTCATCATGCAGACGCACCTGACGAGACCCCTGGCGACTGAACGCAGCCTCCAGCCCTTCTCTCTGGGGTGGCACTGAAAGTTCCTACCCTCTAAACCCACAGCTGGTCCTCTGGACAACGAGCCTGGCCTCAGCAGGGAGATGAGACACTCACTAACATGCCTGCACTGTGACTTAGGAAGTCACAATATCAGAAGTGAAGATCAAGTACATATTTCTCATTATAAGTCACAAGATCACAGCTCCAAATTCACATTTCCAGCCCAAATCTTTCCTCGCAGAAAGATCTGCTTTCCAAATCTGAATTTCAGATTGCCTTCTTGGTGTCTGCAGAAGGCCTGAGCAGAACAGAGTGAAAGAGTGGCTTTCTGGGTCTGGAGTCTGCTGGCCTGCAGCTGGGAACCACAGGGTCTCCAGCACGCCAACTGTGGACCTCGGGGCTATTAACTCCACAGTCCTGGGAGACAGTTCCTTGGAACAAATCCATTCTCTCTATATATATGCTGCTGAAAACAGAGCCAACATCCTAGCAGCTGTTTTTCTGAGCCCTGACCACGCTGTGGCGGTGGCGAGGGACTCTGAAAGAAGGCGTAATTTGTCTCCGTGAAGGGTTGTGCCCATATAAAACTAAGTATCCTGACTGCCAGATGGCGTTTTTCTTATATCTGCCATAGCACTAAATGCTTGTCCAATGGGAAGATTACTTCAAAGTCCTTTGTCCTGTGAAATAGCTCTGAATCAACGGAAAGAGTAAAAATCAACCGTTAAAAACATCATACTAAAATTAAGGCTAAACTTTTCCACAATAGTTTTGCCCACCAAACAGGTGCTAGTGCATGCATGAAGACGCCGACCGGACAGAATAACCATGTAGACTCCGAGGGCGTCTCCAATCACGCAAAGAAGTGAGCAGGTGGAGTGAGTGGGTGGGGGAACCAGTTATAAGGCCTTCCTCTTCCAATTGTTAAAAAAATTTGTTACTTATTGTTTTTATTTGATAAAGAGTTGAATATCTCCAACATGCTGAATTATGTGCAGTTTGCCCTGCTTTTAAAAAGAAAATTTTGAAACAGGAAGAACATTTTAATTTACATACTTACTATGAGTTACATAATTTTTTAAAATGCTGATTCCTAATATTTAAAAATCTGGATACTTTAAAAGTTTTCACCTGAAAATACACTACATTTAAAATGTATCTAAAGGTGAGATCTTACCCTACTACTAACCATTTCACTAGCTAAAACCCTTAACTCTTTCCTGCACACACAGACCAAAACTCCTTTGTGGTGAGACCAACGGTCAGACTGCACTGTTTTGATTCACGTATGTTACTTCTCATGGCCGTGACTAGTCTGAAGAACTATTTGTTAAACTGTTGGAAACTCCATCTAAATCTTTTAACGGATGAACTCTAAATAAAACAAAAACAGTTTTACAACAAGAAAAGAAATTCAAGTAAGTTGCGACTAAATATTTCAGAGCTTTCTTGTATGAAATTAAATACCAAAAACCCTAGAATTCTTCCCAACGTTAATTTAAGTCTCTGGTTTCCACTCATGACGTGACAGTTCCCTCTCCTAACTCCTCCATTCCTCCCACTGTCCTCTGGGGTCTTACTAGCTTTCCAGTAGAGGGTAACTTAATTTAAAAACACACCCAAATCTGTGGAGTAAATTACACTTAACTAATATTACTATAAACTTTTAAGAGAAGTTTATGACTATTAATAGGTAGAAACTCCAGAGGCAAATCCACTCATACAACTAATTACAAGTGATTTCTTCTTTTCAGGGCTAATATTATTCCTGAGCTCATTTATTTTTCATCTGCAATTAAATACTTCATCTAGACATTTACCACAACTAGGTATAACTTGTAAGGCAGGAAAATATAGTCCCTTTTCACTACATTATTCCAGATCAAAAACTCTAAAAAGACTCAAAATGAGATAACTACTGTCCATGCAGAGGGGGAGAGCACCTCCAGAAACTGATACAACTGGAAGGAAAAACACTCTGCTGGAAAAAAACAACAACGAGTTTCAGCCAGTTTCCAGGGCACCGCTCCCTTAGGTATGTGAGCCCCTGCCTCATCGTCACCCTGCACATCTCTGGTCAACACCACTGCCTCACTTCTTACAGCTATGAGACACCTACTGTGTGCCAGGCCAACGACACTTCAAATACTGAAAGAATACTTTCTCCAAATAGTAAGAGCAACATCTTATTTATCTGCCAGATACTGTCATAAGCATTTCACATACCGTTAGCTGCCACATCACAGCTAGTCAGCGACACACACTGGGTGTTCAAACGCTGACACTCTGCAAAAGAAGCTATGAACACATCTGTCCAGGCACTGGTGTGGAGGCACCTCCTCTTTCCAGTCTCAAGAGGGACCTGCTCTGGTGGGGCAGGTAAGAGGGTGAGGGTACGACATGGCAGTGGGGGCGCTGCCTCCCACAGAGGCTGCTACCCTCACAGCCATGATGAATGAAGACATGGGCTGGTGGGGCCCATGTGCAGTGGAGCGCTGACAAAACCTGCTTCAGGACATCTGAAAGCATGCTCCTCCTTGGGCAGCAACAAGCAGGTCTGCATTTGTGAAGGCCAAACTCTGTACATGCTGTATGGGAGACTGACCTCTGCACAATTAACTTTCAACAGAGCTTTTTTATAACCACTAACAAAAGGCTCAGTCTACACCCTGGGACCTGGGGGTCGGTCACAGGTGGACAGGAAGGGGGACAGCAGAGCCGCTTCTTTACGTCCCTAACTTTTGTGCTACCAACTATGATCAGGACACTGAGCACATGTGCAGCTTCTGAGAATGTAAAGGCTTAAGCAACTTCTCAGGTGGATCACACAGGGGCCAGAAAACAGGATCTTTATGTTCTGTCCAACCGGGAAATTCCTTCTCACTTCAGACCCGGTGCAAGATGCGAGCATTTTCTCCTTGTTTTGTCATTTGCTTCCTGTTAAATGCACAACAGTCTCACCCACAACACGGCCTGACTGGCACTGTCCTCACCCCAGAGTCTTGTTCTCTGGGTGGCCGCCTCCCCAAACCCTCACCCACCTCCTGGGAGACACTCACTACTCTCTCTCTACAGTCAAGGGCCTCAGGCCAGAACAGGGAGGGCACTTGATCAAGGCCACACAGCTATTAGTGTTAGGGCTGAATAGAATTTTCAACTAATCTTAAAATATCTGACAATAGAGGCTCTGGGCTTCTGAGGTTTTAAAAAAGTCACTTCAAAATCTAAAATGATTAAAACTAGAAACTCACAATGACTGAGCTACATCTATAGTCAAATCTGTACACATACCTCGCTGAAAAGGCTTCCATTAACATATGAAATCCAGAGTTTCCAGAAGTTGGGCAGCTGACTTAAAACAAGCTTGGTCAATTTTTCAACAAATGCCACCCGATGGGGAGTTTTGCATCTCCACGCTAAAGGGGAAAAGAAGGTAACAGTATTAATATACTTTTGAATCAAGAGTGAAAATCTCTTTGAACAACTGCTGAACCCACAACTAACTTCACAGCAGGGCAGTGGTGCAGTCAGGAGCCCAGGGAGCCTCACAGCCGGGCAGCGGGGAGGGCAGGGGCCCAGGGAGCCTCACAGCTGGGCAGTGGTTAGGGCAGGGGTCCAGGAGCCCAGGGAGCCTCACAGCTGGGCAGTGGGGAGGGCAGGGGCCCAGCAGCCCCACAGGCAGGAAGGGAGCAGTCCTCCTGACCAGCCCAGTCCTTTCAGCAGGGGCTCCAGAAGGAAGGCTACTGCTCCAGCAAATTAACCACAAGCCTTGCAAGAAACACACTTATTTGCAAGTAACTGATAAAGTCTCACACTCTTTAAAGGGAGACAACAAAACCCAGACACTTAACTCTGAACATTCCCAGTGTCTGAGAAACAAAAACATGACTAGCCAGGATGAAAGGCAGGGGAAAGAGAATCAGAACGAGAAAACTGGGAGAAAACTAGTTAAGAGTAAATGACAGAGATGGAATTAACCCACAAGGACAATGTTCAAGTAAAGGAAAACACGAAAATGACGAGGAAAGAAAGGGAAGAAATTCAAAAGAACTAAATGGAACTTCTAGAGATGAAAAAACAATGTGAAATGTTTAGGTTAGCCACTGAAGATAAAACATCAGAGAAGCTGAAGGCAGAGTAATCAACTCTATAATGAAGCAGAGTGGAAAGACGGGTGAGGATCAGACCTCTGCAGTCTATGGATAACCCACTGGCTCAACAGACATGCCACTGGGGTCCAGAAAAGGAAGCAGAAAGTCTGACAAAGTGATTGCCCAGAATCTCCCAAATTTGATGAAACTTTCAGAATGTGATAAAGTAGATGCAAGAAGCTTGACAAAACCCATGCAGGATAAATCTGAACTACTCAACATGGATCATGGCAAACTAAGATCATGGCATCTGGTCCCATCACTTCATGGCAAATAGATGGGGAAACAATGGAAACAGTGAGAGACTTTATTTTGGGGGGATCCAAAATCACTGCAGATGGTGATTGCAGCCATGAAATTAAAAGGAGGCTTGGTCCTTGGAAGAAAAGCTATGACCAACCTAGACAGCATATTAAAAAGCAGAGACATTACTTCACTGAAAAAGGTCCATCTAGTCAAAGCTATGGTTTTTCCAGTAGTCATATACAGATGTGAGATTTGGACTATAAAGAAAGCTGAGCACCGAAGAATTGATGCTTTTGAACTGTGATGTTGAAGAAGACTCTTGAGAGTCCCCTGGACTACAAGGAGATCCAACCAGTCCATCCTAAAGGAAATCAGTCCTGAATATTCACTGGAAGGACTGATGCTGAAGCTGAAACTCCAATACTTTGGTCAGATGTGAAGAACTGACTCATTGGAAAAGACCCTGCCTGATGCTGGGAAAGACTGAAGGCCGGAGAACAGGACGAGAGAGAATGAGATGATTGGATGGCATCACCAACTTGATGGACGTGAGTTTGAACAAGCTCCAGGAGTTGGTGATGGAAGGGGAAGCCTGGTGTGCTGCAGTCCATGGGGTCACAAAGAGTTGTTCACGACTGAGTGACTGAACTGAACTAAATTGACTCGAGATGGAGATACAGTTCAGTCAGCCTCAAGTGTCACTTCTGAGTTAAGCCTGTTAGAGGGTCGGCTGGAGGCAGGGCAGCACAGAGCAGCAGGGCAGCACAGAGCAGCAGGGAGAGGTGCACACAGGGTTCACAGACACCGCACCGCCCTCGTCAGGGAAGGAGGTGTGCTCTGATGCTCAGCAGTCTGACTGTGGATCAGACCCTGGTGGCCTCTGCTCACAGGGCTACATGCTCCACACTGGACAGAAGCAAGCAGCCCCGTTCTTCCCGATATTTACTCCAGTGTCTGGTGGGAGCAGGGTAGTAAGGGGGAACACTGACAGTTATAGAGACAGCCTTTCATTTAGCACAAAAGAATCATCTGATTTTAAGTTGTGCTTACGATGGACATTCATTCATATTATTAATAAGTCTCTACTCTAATACTTGAAAGAATAATATGAAATACTTTGAAATAACCTTCAGAGGTATTTGAAATTAATAAGACATGTTTCTATTACCTCATTTGCATTCCTTATATTGATTATTGAGGTTATAAGTCACCAGTGACTGACAGCATCAACCTTTACATGAGTGTACTGTGACCACGTGTTTTA
>NW_011494893.1:334059-337631 GCF_000754665.1 Bison bison bison
ACGTGTTTTATATCTCACATGTGAAAACAAACAACAGATAAACGTCAACCTCAGGAATAAATGTAACAATTACAATCTGAGATGCCTTACTTACCCCAGGAAAGACGATTACCAATTTATGATTAATATTAAATGAGCAACTCTTTTTCAAACCAAATTTTAAAATTCGGTAAAGAATTGTCTACTATTTTTCTGTACTGCCTACAGAAATTAACTTTTGTTGCAACATTCATCCTGAAGAAGTTCTCAGAGAATTTTTTCTGTGGCATATTTTGAAAAATTCAACCACAGAAACGTGAGTAACACTGACCTATGCCCAATGGTTTCTTAAAAAATCAAATGGCATTTCTTTAACGTGCAATGTAAAATACACTGTGATTTGCTAAGTTTAATTTCTGGGCTGTTACTTAACAAGTAGAAAGCATGATGGCCGGTAACAGCAGCAGGAACACAAGTAATTATGGAATTTTCCAGGAGAAAAACGGCAGCTACACAGACACAAATCTGAAAGAAGCGGAGGGAGACACGCACCGTCATCCCGACCAGGCTGGAAGCTGCTGCCCCTCTTCAGCGACGCTGTCTGCCCGAGGTGACTGGGCGCGGAGGCGCGCACCTCTGCGTCGAGGTCCAGCGAGGTGCTGTGAAGGCCTGGGGGCCCTGAAAAGAGAGGCGGTGTTTCCTTGGACTCCTGGAAATTACTAGGTAATTAAATGGACTGAAATTTAGACCTTGCTCTAAATTTCCATCTTTTAAATAAGACATCAACTGAAGTAGAACTAGAAATATTTTGTCTAAATAACTTTTAAAAGTCACTCCCACCATACAGATTTGGAGGATTAAATCTGTTACTCTGGCTTAGTACAGACACAAAACTTAGGTATCATTTTAGAATTAATGTCTGGAAAACAGAGGCGGGGGATCATAAACATAAAAACCAGGATGAAAACTCATTTTTTGAAAAGCAGCTTGGCTGGGAAAGGAAGGCACAGGGTCTAGTGAGCAGACTTGCAGCAGAAAGCTCTGCTTGCTCCCGTTAAGCCTCTGAATCCACGATTTCTGTTTCTGGGCTGTGGGACCTGGCTTCCCATTTCTCTTCCCGCTGCCAGCTGCCCGGCCTGGGTCCTTCCCAGCCCACACTGTGAACATCCCAGAAGCTGACGTGTCACTGACAGGGCCGCAAGTGAATGCTACACTGTTTCAACAGTAAATCAGATGTTCAAATGCCAGTGTACTTATCACTAGTCTCCATTTTAATTTGGAAGCTAATTTTGTCTTTTCAAATTAGATTAAGAAACAAATGCACAATCATGTAAAACACTGCTGAGCTGCATCTAGTACGAAAAGGGCTTAAATAAACTTGCACTGCTGACCCGCAACAGCAGCAATTCTAACGGGACGCACCGTGAATCAGATTCACAGCACCCTGAACATCATCTCGATACCTCCTCCTGAAGAAGGACAAAAGCGAAAGGACGACCAGGCCCCACTGCAGTCACACCTGGCACTGTTCCCCGATCCCTCTCTCCTGGATCTACTTTCTTCTGTATATCCTCTATGGCTTACAAATCTCAAAGAGAGCGAATAAAATCCTACTACAAGAGTCTGGAAGCACTGCCTCTTCTAAAGCCACTGAAGCAAGGGCGAGCAAGGAGGGCACAGCCACGCAGGACTCGGGTTGGGGGAAACACGACCAGCACTGCCCACTGGGACTTGCCTTTTCTCTTTAAATCAACACCGTGATCAACAATGTGAAAAACATTCAGGAGAGAAACTGTTTTTTTAAATCTCCAAAAAATAAACTTTAGAAACTTCCTAATATATATCCTCATTATAACAACTTTAAAATAAAATTTACGGCCTAGAGGAGCTATCCACGTTGAAGGCCAGGAAGGGCCGTGGTGAGGAGATACCCCTTGTCCAAGGTAAGGAGCAGTGGCTGTGCCTTGCTGGAGCAGCCATGAAGATACCCCATGCCCAAGGTAAGAGAAACCCAAGTAAGATGGTAGGTGTTGCAAGAGGGCATCAGAGGGCAGACACACTGAAACCATACTCAAGGAAAACTAGTCAATCAAATCACACTAGGACCACAGCCTTGTCTAACTCAGTGAAACTAAGCCATGCCTGTGCAGCAACCCAAGACGGGCGGGTCATGGTGGAGAGATCTGACAGAATGTGGTCCACTGGAGAAGGGAATGGCAAACCACTTCAGTATTCTTGCCTTGAGAACCCCATGAACCCCATGTATGAAAAGGCAAAATGACAGGATACTGAAAGAGGAACTCCCCAGGTCAGTAGGGGTCCAATATGCTACTGGAGATCAGTGGAGAAATAACTCCAGAAAGAATGAAGGGATGGAGCCAAAGCAAAAACAATACCCAGCTGTGGATGTGACTGGTGATAGAAGCAAGGTTCGATGCTGTAAAGAGCAATATTGCATAGGAACCTGGAATGTCAGGTCCATGAATCAAGGCAAATTCGAAGTGGTCAAACAAGAGATGGCAAGAGTGAATGTCGACATTCTAGGAATCAGCGAACTAAAATGGACTGGAATGGGTGAAATTAACTCAGATGACCATTATATCTACTATTGCAGGCAGGAACCCCTCAGAAGAAATGGAGTAGCCATCATGGTCAACAAAAGAGTCCAAAATGCAGTACTTGGATGCAATCTCAAAAACAACAGAATGATCTCTGCTAGTTTCCAAGGCAAACCATTCAATATCACAGTAATCCAAGTCTATGCCCCAACCAGTAACACTGAAGAAGCTGAAGTTGAACGGTTCTATGAAGACCTACAAAACCTTTTAGAACTAACACCCAAAAAAGATGTCCTTTTCATTATAGGGGACTGGAATGCAAAAGTAGGAAGTCAAGAAGTAACAAGGAGTAACAGGCAAATTTGGCCTTGGAATATGGAATGAAGCAGGGCAAAGACTAATATAGAGTTTTGCCAAGAAAATGCACTGGTCATAGCAAACACTCTCTTCCAACAACACAAGAGAAGACTCTATACATGGACATCACCAGATAGTCAACACCGAAATCAGATTGATTATATTCTTTGCAGCCAAAGATGGAGAAGCTCTATACAGTCAACAAAAACAAGACCAGGAGTCTTACAAATAGCTGTGAAAAGAAGAGAAGCAAAAAGCAAAGGAGAAAAGGAAAGATATACCCATTTGAATGCAGAGTTCCAAAGAATAGCAAGAAAAGAAAGCCTTCCTCAGTGATCCATGCAAAGAAATAGAGGAAAACAACAGAATGGGAAAGACTAGAGATCTCTTCAAGAAAATTAGAGATACCAAGGGAACATTTCATGCAAAGATGGGCTCGATAAAGGACAGAAATGGTATGGACCTAACAGAAGCAGGAGATATTAACAAGAGGTGGCAAGAATACACAGAAGAACTGTACAAAAAAGAGCTTCACGACCAAGATAATCACGATGGTGTGATCACTCACCTAGAGCCAGACATCCTGGAATGTGAAGTCAAGTGGGCCTTAGAAAGCATCACTACGAACAAAGCTAGTTGAGGTGATGGAATTCCAGTTGAGTTATTTCAAATCCTGAA
>NW_011494893.1:338144-351401 GCF_000754665.1 Bison bison bison
CGTCAAGGCTGTATATTATCACCCTGCTTATTTAACTTATATGCAGAGTACATCATGAGAAATGCTGGACCAGAAGAAACACAAGCTGAAATCAAAATTGCCGGGAGAAATATCAATAACCTCAGATATGCAGATGACACCACCCTTATGGCAGAAAGTGAAGGGGAACTAAAAAGCCTCTTGATGAAAGTGAAAGTGGAGAGTGAAAAAGTTGGCTTAAAGCTCAACATTCAGAAAATGAAGATCATGGCATCCGGTCCCATCACTTCATGGGAAATAGATGGGGAAACAGTAGAAACAGTGTCAGACTTTATTTTTTTTTTGGCTCCAAAATCACTACAGATGGTGACTGCAGCCATGAAATTGAAAGACGCTTACTCCTTGGAAGGAAAGTTATGACCAACCTGGATAGCATATTCAAAAGCAAAGACATTACTTTGCCAACAAAGGTCTGTCTAGTCAAGGCTATGGTTTTTCCTGTGGTCATGTATGGATGTGAGAGGTGGACTGTGAAGAAGGCTGAGCACCGAAGAATTGATGCTTTTGAACTGTGGTGTTGGAGAAGACCCTTGAGAGTCCCTTGGACTGCAAGGAGATCCAACCAGTCCATTCTGAAGGAGATCAACCCTGGGATTTCTTTGGAGGGAATGATGCTGAAGCTGAAACTCCAGTACTTTGGCCACCTCATGCAAAGAGTTGACTCATTAGAAAAGACTCTGATGCTGGAAGGGATTGGGGGCAGGAGGAGAAGGGGACGACAGAGGATAAGATGGCTGGATGGCATCACTGACTCGATGGATGTGAGTCTGAGTGAACTCTGGGAGTTGGTGACGGACAGGGAGGCCTGGCGTGCTGCGATTCATGGGGTTGCGAAGAGTTGGACATGACTGAGCGACTGAACTGAACTGAAAATAAAACTTATTTTATTAACGTATCTAATATACGTATAACAAGATGTTTACTGTCTTTTTAAGATGTTTACTGTCTTTTTAAGCACAGAGCTGTTTTTGTAGTTTTGCAGAAGACTTGAGGAATCTGTACCAAGTCTCCTAGTGGAGGCTACACCTAACCAGCTGCCCAGGAGCCACCTGAACCTACGTTATGGAAACACTAGAATTAAATTTAGTAACCCCACTGATTGTCTACATAAAGGTCCCAGCTGTATTTTTTAAATATCAAGAAAAAAAAGTTTAGTTATACTGCATCCATTCACAAAACTGCACCTAAATTTGAAATATAATTTATGCATGTATTTTGGTGAGCTTCAGTTGAAAAATACAGCCTTTTTATATTTTAAGACAATTGGATAAACAAATATTTTTATTTCAGCAAATAATTAGCTTAATAATCTGGTCAATGTCTGAAATATTTAAAAGAGAAGATAGTTAGCACAGCCTCTATGCTTAATCCCGAGAAGGAAATGGCAACCCACTCCAGTACTCTTGACTGGAAAATCCCATGGACAGAGAAGCCTGGTAGACTACAGTCCATGGGATCGCAAAGAGTCAGACACAACTGAGCAATTGCTTGCTTGCCTGCCTATGCTTAATATTTTCCCTTTATAACAGATCCATACTGTGATGGTTCAGATCAAACCTTTCCCGTGTGACGTATCAGTCTACATTTCCAAAGAGAACCCGAGCCACCCAGAAGAGTCTTTCCTCCTGCCGTGTGACTGTGCGCAAGAAGCTCCTGCTTCTACCTGCTCTGGAAGCACTGCTCCGCCTCTGCCCCACCAAGTCGCTGGGAAGTCCTAAGGCCGCAGCAGACTGATGCTCCCTGGAGTTACTAGATAAGAGTCAGCATGTATTTTAAGACTTAAACTTGTTTTCAGAACAATGGAAAAAATGCCTTTGAAGGCTACCTTTAAAAATCCTGTTTGAGAATGTCGGTAGGGGGTTAAACCAAAGGCTTTTCCTGACAGGAAACCTGAAGATTTAGTCTCATTTTGGCCCTATTTCATAGGAATTTTAAGAGACAAATGACACTTCTTATAAGGTGGTAAAAGTTTTGGAAGAGAAGCCGAACAGTTAACTACCTCAGGCTGGAAGAAAACAGATTCGTCCACAGGCATTTACGCTTTAAAGATGAATTCTTTAATGCCGATCTTTATTCTTGCTCTTTCCCCATCTTTGTCTCCCCTTAGAAAAGCCAAAAGATAGCATGTGGGCTACAGAGGCAGGCCACGAGGAGCAGCAACGCGCTCCTGGGTGCCCGGCTGGCCGTGCTGAGGGGCCGCGGTCACCGCCTGTCTGAGTCCTGGTGTGTACCATCAGGCACCACTCACCAGGCTGGTCTGTGCTATGACCATAAAACTGGCATCCAGAGAAGGTGCTGCTGCAGCGTCCACAAGAATAGCACCCTGGGACCTACCTCTGCGGACAAAGCTTCATGTGCAAACAACCTGTCCTAGAAAAACACAGCTTTTACGGAGGACTTGGCTCAGCCCGGTCATGTTTGACTCTCTGCGACCCGACGGACTGCAGCACACCAGGTCTCCCTGGCTCAGAAAATCTGCCACCATCTCTGCTCATGAGCTTTTCTTGAAGACCACAAGACAAATACAATTGGCATTTTTAACACAAACCACCATGTAAAACTTTTAAAAAATTATATTAGGTTCCTTACATTAATGCATAAAAACCAGCTTTACTTACAAAGACATCTTCTCCTGTCTGAAGTATTTACACTCTATCTTTTAAAACTGTAGTTTTACATCACAAACACTGTCTCAGGTCGTAACCCTTCTGCCTGGGGTGGGTGAACCAATTTCTCTTCTTTGGTGTTCAAGTCCAAGTGCAGATGTCACAACAGAACTCACAATCCATTCTTTAGATTCAGAACCCAACAAGCCTTTGTTTTGAAAACAGGTTCCTGAGAGGACCTGAATGAAAGTGAAGAAGATTCACAAGAAATGAGACGTGCTGGAAGAGACGCAGGCACTGCCACCACCACGCCATTAGCTCATTGTGTCCAGAAACCCATCTGATGGAACATTAGCTTCAGCAACAGAACAGAGGTCCATGGCACTGTGTGCCCGACTGAGAGAAGCTGAGCAGTCATGCGGCTCCTCTGAGGCAGTTCCCTCATATGCAAAATGTAGACCCAAGTCATGTCTGAACCAGACAGTTTCCCAGGTTTCTACCAGACCCACAAGGTTGTAATTATGAGAGGATGCCAACAGAAAGTCCAAATGATATTTAGGAATCCTGCCCCGTACTGACCTCATTTCTGTTACACATAACTAGGATATCTGTAAACCGGGAGTCCATCAGAACAACTGGTTGTGAATTAACAACAACAACAAAAACTAAAGTTATTCCAAGCAAACTTATAACTAAAGCCAATATTTTATATAAACATCCACCTACAAACACAATAACCTCAGATATGCAGATGACATCACCCTTATGGCAGAAAGTGAAGAACTAAAGAGCCTCTTGATGAAAGTGAAAGAGGACAGTGAAGAAGGTGGCTTAAAGCTCAACATTCAGAAAACTAAGATCATGGCATCTGGTCCCATCACTTCATGGCAAATAGATGGGGAAACAGTGGCAACAGTGGCTGACTTTATTTTTCTGGGCTCCAAAATCACTGTGGATGGTGATTGCAGCCATGAAATTAAAAGACGCTTGCTTCCTGGAAGAAAAGTTATGACCAACCTAGACAGCATACTACAAACCAGAGATATTACTTTGCCAACAAAGGTCCGTCTAGTCAAGGCTATGGTTTTTCCAGTAGTCATCTATGGATGTGAGAGTTGGACTATAAAGAAAGCTGAGCGCAGAAGAACTGATGCTTTTGAACTGTGGTGTTGGAGAAGACTCTTGAGAGTCCCTTGGACTGCAAGGAGGTCCAACCAGTCCATACTAAAGGAGATTAGTCCTGGGTATTCATTGGAGGGACTGATGTTGAAGCTGAAACTCCAATACTTTGGCCACCTGATGCGGAGAGCTGACTCATTTGAAAAGACCCTGATGCTGGGAAAGATTGAGGGCAGGAGGAGAAGGGGACGACAGAGGATGAGATGGCTGGATGGCATCACCGACACAATGGACATGGGTCTGGGTGGACTCCGGGAGCTGCTGATGGACAGGGACGCCTGGCGTGCTGCGGTTCGTGGGGTTGCAAAGAGTTGGACACGACTGAGCAACTGAACTGAACTGAACCATACACACATGCCTTCACTACATCACTACATACCTGCACACAGCAGACAGGAGCACAGTGCAGAGCTAACATGCCCAGGGACAGACACGCTGATGACGACAACCAGGAAAGCATCCAGGGGCCAACCGGCCATGGTGGACGCTACGTCACCAATGGCTAATTCTCGTAAGAAATACAAGTTCTGTCTCCATCTGCGTGACGCCTCCGCACTGCCATCATCTGCCTTTGCACTGACCATCGATTAAAAAGTCACAGTATCTATGTACTTCAAGAGCTACTGGACATATTAAACTGCTTTTGAAATTGACAGTTAACTGAATGCTTGATATCAAGAAAGTACTGATAACACTTCAAGTAATGATAATAGCTTTCAAGAAGTTCAAGTGATATAGTTTTCACAAAGCATGTTTATCTTTGAAAATCACATATTGAAATAACTATAAATGAAATGAAGTGACCTGCTTCAAAAGCAATTCAGGGTGAGGGAGGAGCTGTAGGTACAATGAGACGGGTTGTGAGCAGATAACTGTCTAAACTGGGCAGACACAGAAGAGGTCATGAGGTCACCCTTAGTGCTCCTAAATAGGTTTGGAATTCTCCAAAATAATAAACTCCTTCTGATGTGAGCTCAAAGAATACACCAGATTTGCAATTAAAGAGTATGGACTTGTTAGGACTGTCTATATTGTTTGTGTTAGCTGTGTTGCTGACAACAGGTGGGTATGGCTCAGGATGTTCTTCTGAACGTCAAAAGACAGTTAAGATCATAATCTATAAACATCTGGCTAATGGATTTAGGAAACTTATACTGCATTGTCATGAAATTTATGGAGTAAGTTCAAAGAGCTATAAACTGTTATGTTGCACTTTTCAATCAAAAAGACCAACTTATGGAAATAAGTTTACCTAAACCTCATCACTAACAAGAGGTTCCAGTCAACGCACATTCCTTCAACCATGCCGCCAGCAAGGAACAACCTCTACAACAGGCTTGGTCAGAGTAAATAAAAAGGCAGGTCTCCAGTCACACAGAAGCGAGTGTCCTTTTCCCTAGAGATGCTGACTTCCAGCAGTGCTGGGTGAGTAAGTTTAGCTAAATAAAAAGGCAGGTCTCCAGTCACACAGAAGCGAATGTCTTTTTTCCCGGAGATGCTGCCTCTCGGCAGTGGTGGGTGAGTGAGTTTAGCAGCACGAAGCATCCAGATGACAAGGAAGGACTCCACCAGGTAAGGGTGCATCTCCATTTACCTCCAAGAAGGACCCAGACTAGTGATGGGATATTGAGTATCAGAGCTTTCAGGTATGGATGTAATGAGCATGAAATTTCCTGTGCGGTCTTTATAAATTAGACACGTTTTCCAGAAATTTGAATATTTTCAAAACTAAACGTGCAGCCAGATTGTTTCTTACAAGCCTGAGCAGGGAAGCCTTCTGACAGACCACAGCCCTGTCTGTACTCCGGGCCATGTGACCACCTTTCAGCGGCCTTTCCCTGGAAAACCACACTCCTCCTGGAGGCTCAGTGGCAACAGCACCTCCTCCAGGAAGACTCCGGGGCCTCCGGTTAACCAGGCTGAGGCAGAGCTCTGTACTCCCCACTTCGGAATACCTCTCACAACTATACTTACGTGACAAATAAACACCCATATGGCTTTTTAAACCACTTCTCTGTCACCAGAGGACAAGCTCCAAGAGGCTGGAGACCACCTGGGTCCGCTCAGCACAGCACTTCAGCCCTGAGCACGCACCCACCGCACTGCCTGCCAAGCCTGCTGCACCACCACCTGGAAGCTTTAAAGCCACTGGCGTGTGGGCGCCACCAGGAGAGAGTCTAACACAGTGGGAGGGGAGGGGAGGAGGCCGGGAGCGACAGTCTTCAGAAACACCAGGGGACTGTGTCAGGCAGCCCGGGGCGAGAGCCTGCCCAACTGAGCAGACTCCAAGCACAAGAAACTGAGGCCTCCAGACATCCACATCGACCTCAGACTATGCGTGCTGCTTGTGTTTTCACTTGTTAAAACTTGTTAAAATAATTAATGGCACAACAGGAGTTTGGATATGGCATCAGGAAAGAGATATTTGGGTTTTCCTAAACATTAAGAATAGAAAAAAACTGATTCGCAACTAGAGAACACTCAAATCCAAGCCAGCTAACCCACGACAGGCTGTCACAAACACCCGCGGCCTCCCTCCTGCGCCAGCCTCGCTCCCACACTGCCTCACTCTCCTCCCAAACCCAGCGTCGCCGAGAGGGGAGGGCAGGGCCCATGTCTGCACCCCTGGACTTGGCTCAGGGCCTCGTGTGCAGAAGAGCTCAACAGGCAGCTGATGGAGTGACGAGTGCACGCTTCTGCTGACGGACACAGGCACCATCCCTACACGCCACGTCACTTCTGCTGGAGTTACTGTCCGCTGCCCAAAGCTCTGTCCAGGCAGCCAGACCGCACGAGACAGGCGTGCTGAGGCTTACCCCATGCCTCTCAGTCCCTGGCTCAGGGAGGGTGCTCAAGGTGGGGGTTGGGGTGGGGAAGGTGGCACAGGCACAGGCACGGGGAACATGAGCCCCTCCTCAGCCAAGTGCCCCCAGAGCGTGTCGAGCGACCAGGGGAGGGCCTTGCCTTTGAGGTCCCGCACGCAGCCCTCCCGGCAGCCGTGCATGAGCTGGAGGATCCACCGGTGCTGGGCCCCGATGCACTGCCACGCAGGGTCGCCAGGCGCGTGGAGGTCGGACAGGTACCTGAAACGGCAAGGCAATGGCTGACCGAGTCAGCTTCTGCTGCACAGCCATAAGGTCAAAACGAAAGCTAGTGTATCCTAAAGTCACGGCTTTTAAGGATACTTAAAACTCTCGTCAACTAGTAAACCATTCATCAATACTTACTCTTTAATATTCAGTTCTAAATGAAACATATTTAAACTTCTTTGCATGCAATTAACAATAAAAGTACATTTTAAAACGCTAGGACTTTATAAAAAGACAACCAAGATGACAGAGACAGCGTGCAGTGTCCTGATCAGAATGCGCCTGCTCAGCTCTCGGCCACACAGGAAACGCCAGCAGAGTCTCCGCCAGACGACCTTCTTCTCTGGTCTGAAACTCACGGCCACCAGATGGCAGTGTGACCCTGCTTTCTTTATGCTCCGAACAGGGCAGCTGAGACTTTGGACCACATCACAGAGGTCTGGTGACAGCAAACACTGACCTGTAAGCCTAAACTCTGATTCGTGAGAAGATATTCCTCAAAATATACAGTAGAGGTGGCATTTTTCTTGGTTTTAAAATAGGGTGAAAAATATTTAAAGTCTTATTTGTCTGTGAAAATTTCCAACCCAGATAGACAACTGAAGTAGATTTCTGCTGAAAAATTGACAAGTATTATTCAAAACTTAGCCCTCATGAAATACGTAAATATAACAACTTAAAGCAAATTAAATCAACTCCAAAAGCTGGACTTGCTGTCTTAAAATTACTACAAACCGTAAGCTGTCTACTGTCTTGGGGCTGAAGTTTCGTCTAAGAACACACAGTCACTAGTCACAGTCACAAGCGTGGCCTCTCGCAGGGACACAACTGGGCGTCTCTCCCGGGCCCTCCAGCAGCAAGCACTTCCTTACTCAGGCTTCTCAGCCAGCAGCTAACCAGAGGAGAAGCAAGTCAGTGATAAACAAGACCTGGCATTCGGGAACAACCCCTGCCCCGCTCCAGGACGAACCAGGCGGTGGTTTTCCAGGAGGGGGCGCGATCCTGGCCCCACTCACAGGGGCCTGGAGCCCACTGTGCTGAGCCTGTGGACTGTCTGCTGGAGCTTCGCCTCAGGCAGGAGAAGCTGTGTGTGCCCCCAGGGCTCCTGCAGCACCTCCTCCAGACGCCTGGGCTCACACAGCACCCTTGGAGCCACACCAGCAGTAAACGCAGCACCCCCGCCCCGCGCCCGCCTTCCTCTCTGACGCACGCACAGAGCAGCACAGCTAGGCGATCAAGACGTCCCTCTGCTCAGCACCCCCCAAACTGTAAGGCCCTCCAGTCCCTCCAAAATTTAAGAATAATCCTCTTTCTACCATCTTGTTAATGGGTATTACACAAAAGAGTTTTATAAAGAAAGATAAATTTGTTGTCTCAGAAACTCTACAGTGTTTCAGTTCAAAAGTACAACTTGTGTTAAGGCTTTCCCCTGGTTAAATGACTTAATCCAGTAACTTTTCTTTTAGGATGTACATTAAAGACTGTAAACTACATTTCAAAAATCTTGGCTTAGAATACGATACAGATTATTGCTACTTCCTTTTAAACTTCGTTACCAAAGAATACTTTTTAAAAAGGCTTTTTAGTGGGGAAAAGGTAAGGAATGTTAATTATGGTGAGCATAGACTCAAATTTTAAAATTTAAGAGTTAGAGCCGTTAGGCATACTTAGACATGATTTTTAACAATGACCAAGGAAAGAATCACACTGATATGGAAAGAAGTATTGCTACAGGGTACTCTGCTTCTCGATCAAGCTGCTAGCAGCAGCAGAGTATGGAGAGAAGAAATTGTGAGAACGCCTGGAACCAGAGTCAGCACTGAACAACCGCACGGCAACAGGGGAGAGCCCCATGCTCACGCCGTGCACAGCTCCCAGTGTGTGGGGCTCAGACGCGCAGCCCTGCTGGCGATAAAGTTGAGGGCTCCCCCCAACCTGGTGCTCACAGGGTGGCTCATCATAGATTCCAAACTCCAACAGATGTTTGGCCTGGTTGTGATGTTTTTCCTATTCTTTAATAACTAAATCCTTAATTTAAAAAAGGATGATAAATTGCTCCATGTAGTTTCAAAGTGTCAAAAATAAAGATTAAAAAGTAAATAAATTACTTGACATTTTCAGTGACATTCTTGTTCTTTTCCTTTTGAAAGGACAGGGAATAAAGCAATAGGCCATTTAAAAGAAACTTTTTTAATATTACTATCTTTTAAATGGTATCCAGTAGGTTAACCGGTCACGGAAACTGCATGAGTTATCACACAACGGCAATTCACTACATAAAGAAATCCTGCACTCGATAAGGTTTAACATCATTTTCCTACCAAGAGATGTAACAGAATAACTGTAATTATTAGTTAAGCAGCATGGCAGAACACAGACAAGACGCTAAACAGCTTTGTATCCTAGATGACAGATTAACCTTCCTGGAACTCTATTACTTTACATGTTAAAAAAAAAAAAAAAAAAGGCAGTTGGATAACAACACACAGTTAATTAGCAGCATTAAATTTCTATGATTCTACAAGCCAGAAAAATTCCTGTGTGTGCTTTCTTCTGGGGACACTTAGAGAAAAGCACAGACAGGCTGTGAAGGCAGACAGCCAGAGGCCCCCCACCTGTGGAGCAAGTGTGACCAGGTGCCACGCAGCGACCGCGTGGCTTGTTGGGGGGCAGCCGGCACCCCAGCTCCCCACGCCAGCCCACGTTAAAACTCCCTCCCTCTTGAGCAACACGGTTCCCACCACACCATGGGGCCCACGCTTCTGCTGCTACTGCCGTCCTTTCCAAGTCAGCATCCCCACCTCCTTTTCAAGCCTGGAAGCTTTCAGAACCCTCAGCTGTTGAGCCCTGCCCCACCTGCAGCACTGGAGCCCCGTGGGACAACGCCACCCTCGAAGCCGGTCAGGGAGCAGCCCCCCAGCCAGGCTAGATCCTGTGGACAGGAGAAGGGCAATGAGGCCGCTTTCCCTTCACCCAAACTGGCAGGATTCTCTTGCCTTTAAAGGGTGACTGCTCCCCAGTCTCTGAGTACACACAAGACCTGGTGTCCTACATGGGTCCCCACACTTCTGCTGCCTGTCTTCCCTTCTGCCGTCTCATCACTCTCCCAGTCTCCCCGAGTCTCTGTAAGAGCAACAGGACGTGTCCAGCATCACCCAGATACATGTGATTCGTTAAAACTCTCACAGAAGGTTTACCTTATATAACGTTTCTGGTCATGTAAAGTTGATGGTGTCTCAAGCAACTTCTCCAGAAGTAATTCTCTTAAAGCTTCAATCCGTGTTTCTACTTCAGCATAATCTAATTAAAAAGGAAATAATTACATGATTTACAGAATGAAAGTTTAAAATCAAAGTATGGAAAGCAGACTGGCTGTGCGGACGGAGGGGCTGACTGAGAAGAGGCAGGAGGGGAACTTTCCCAGCGATGAAAACATTCCCTGCAGGGTTCGGGTTACAGGGTGTGTGTACCTGTCAAACTCACTGGTGTGCAGTGTGAGAGCCTGCGCGCGCACACACACACACACACACACGCACACACTGTAAATTTATCACAATAAAAATAAACTTTTCTGGGTCCTTTTGGATTTCTTTACAAATTTAATCAAGTCCTGTGATAGTTCTCCCAGTTAATAAGGCATTTTAGGCTTTATTTTCTGTAACTCTACCATAGAGATAATTTCAAAATTTGCTTAAAGTAGGGTTAGAATTCATAAATATATTATTAGTCTTTCTAAAGAGGGAAGAATAAAATGTAGATTTCCATTTCTGTAAAATACCTGTAACAATTCTTTCCAGTAAAAAAGACCTAAGTAGCATCACAATTATCAAGCATCAAAGGATGTCCACCCGCCCTGTAGTTCTCTCTCCAGGTCCCTAAGAAGCTCCACTAAGCTACTTCTGAAGTAAGCTGCTTCTGAAGTAAGCTACTTCTGAAGTAAGCTGCTTCTGAAGTACCCATCTTACACTTGAAAGGGGCACCGTATAAACAAAAGCTAAAATGCATGTTAACACTCTTTGCAAAATCCATTTCACAATTTCCTATAAAGGCAAAGTAAAAAATCTTAAAGTAATAAATCTTACATTTCTTGAAAACTTGCACCTCTGTTTTCCCAAAAAGTGACTTGGCCTTTTCATAATCATTAATAACCACATCATAATCACCCTTTAAAATAAAGAAACATTTTGGAGATTGTCAGTAAAGTTTAATTAATTTGGTTAAGATAAAAAACATCTTCACAACTCTAAAATGTAAGACATCTGCGCCCACAGGCACATGAACAGGCACTGTACCTTCTGGATGTTCCTTTCAATATTTAGAGGGAGGTTGAAAAGAAACTTGAATCGCTGGAGCACATTGAGTGCATTTCTAGTGGAATCTGCCTTGTCCTTTCGACCTAAGACTTCTTGAAATAATGTATCTGCAGTGTTACTTGCTCCTGTTTTAAAAGGAGAAAAAGAAATTTAGATAAAAACTAATTTTAGTCATAAAACGTGCAACTGGACAAAAGAAACAAAATGTTAGACTGCTATTATACTTGATATTATAACTCAGCAGACTTTTCTAAAAGTCAATTATATTGGAGTTTTTTTAAATTTTTTACAGTTTGCTTAAGCACAATTTCCATCTTGCTTGCTAAGTCTTTTCATATGTGTATACCAATTAATGGTACCCAATTAAGAATAACCATACTTACCAGGCCCAAATAAATTCTCTGATGTGAATCTACATTTATTTTAGCTTCTTTTAAGTTTTACAGCATTATGGACCCTTAGGTTATTTCATTAATTCAGATAATAGGTTAAAATACACACACATACATGATGTGTGCACACACAAGTACACTAGTTAATTCTCTGGATTCAGTATCTATATATTCATAGTAATTAAAAAAAAAAGGAGAAAAATTTTTCAGAAAAGTTATTCAAAAGAAGTATTTTAGACCTAACCCTATTCTGTGTAAGATTATCTATGCAGCAGGCAGAAAAACTACATAAGCAATTTAAAATATCAAATGTTAACACACTATCATTAATGAACATTTCTTAAATCAGCTTAACATTTCTTAAAATGATACACAAACTGGACATTTTATATTTACATATATACATATGTATTTTTTTACCTTAAAGGCCTCAAATTATATGAATCACTAACGAAAGTTTCTCTAAAACAAAATTTACTGTATATAAAAATACTTAAGCTTTTTCAACTTGTGAATTATTTTTAATTAGTCACAAGGAAAGTGGAGAAAAAGGATACTCTTTTCGGCTGTTTGATCACTGTTCATATAAAGTTTCTACATGATCTGGTCTAGTGACTACACTTTAAGCAAAGATGAAGAAAATGACCTCAGTCTCGCTGGGTGGCTGGCATGCCGCTTTCTCTAGTCCACACTGTGGGTGGCCTGAGTGTGTTAAAAGTCGTCTTTGTAACATAATTGTTTTATCTAAATAATGTTTAAATTCTGTTGAAATTTTAAAGGCCTGATATAAAAACTTTGTTTTGTCAGTATAGCTATTTTCACCACATTATTTAACGTACAATACTAAATTTCTACTATGAGAAAAATATATATATTCCCTTATTGCCACCAAATCATATAATGAAGAGTAAATGAATATTGGAAATCTGATTAAAGTTAAAAGTACTTTTCTTGGAATGCTTATTATTAAGCATTTATCATTTAGAAACAGACTTCATGAATTGAGGCTTCATAAATGAACAGATTCCTGAATGAGGATTGAATATTTTTAAAGGCTGATTACTTAGGTGTGTGCTGTGAATGTTAAATCCTCAAACACTTTCTCTACAATGAAGGAATACAAAACATCAAAATTAGATTTTTTTCATCTTGAAGACAATAAAACAATACTAACATAATTTTAAACACTCCTAAAAAGCATGAAAACAAGTACAGGTAGAAAATCCATTTAAAATTAAATAATATAAATATTTAATACAGAAATCGCAGAGGCAGAAATTATAAGCTATCAAATTATAATTATACAGAAATATATACAAAATTTTAATTTACACACAAATTTTAAGTTATGAAATTATGATTTTAATTTATAAAACACTTTGCCCATAAATTATTATTCTGTTGTGAACTTTACTGCATTCACAATATAACTTTGGGAGCTCGTAACTGATAACTGGACGATTATACACAGTAAGAAAATAATGAAGGCAGTGATGCCAAGATTGGGGCAGCAGATAAAAATCAGCAGCAGCTCACCAGCCACACTTGAGGTCTTCATTCTGTGGGGCAACTGAGAAGAAAAGGACAGGCCGGCTCCCGGAGCTGAGGCAGGACGCCCTGGAGCAGTTCCATCGCACAT
>NW_011494893.1:351501-384557 GCF_000754665.1 Bison bison bison
GCCCCAGGCCCCCCCGGACTGAAGGCCGTCCCTCCCCCTCGCAGGGACAGTGTGTCCTGCTCTCGGGGACGGACACCCCCAGCATGGACAGCAAGCACAGAGGCCTCAGCTGGGCTGGCAGGGCAGTGACATGTCCCTCGGCCTAAGACAGGGTGACAGGCACGGGCCTGGAGGGCTCCAAGTGCAGGCAGCCAGAGGCGGACACTGCATGGCTCCGGCTCCTGGAGGCAGGCGGCCTGGGGCCGGGGGGGGGGTGGATGGGCAGCCTCAGGAACAGAGCTAACGCCACTGCACGGCAGCCAGGTAGGGAAAACAACACTTCCACTGCAGAAAATCTCACGCCCTCCCACCACAGATCACATGCGGCACTGCACATGGCGGCAGTACCGGGGGGTGACACATGGCATCACACATGGTCATCCAGCCATCACGTTGTGCGCTTTGAACTTACACAATATCCGTGTCAACTGCTTCTCAACAGAGCAGGAGGAAAAGATGGGGAGACGGGTCACTGCAGCACTGCCCCCGGATCTTAGGCCCTCAATGATGGGAAAGCCTAAGCCTGCACCAGCAACTGTCACCCGCAGAAAACACCATGTGACTCTGAGGTGCCTGGCCACCTCAAGACTATCAAAGCAGACTCAAGCTCTCTGTGGCCCTGCTCAGGGCACTGGCACCGGGCACAGAGCACAGCCCAGGCAATGGCGACCCGCGTCTCTGCCTGGGGAGCTAGGGCTTCCCCGACCCATCACGCTATTCACCCCCGGAACAGGAAAACTAACCAAAGTTAAGGCAAACTTTTCAACATACAGTTAAACTCATGGCAAAACTCCGACACAAAGAGACTGAGCAACCTGCCATGTGTCTTGTTTCTCCTAACAAACTCCAGAAATGGACAGACAGGCAGACTTCACAGGGTGACACCAGCTGACAAGGTGGCTCTCCGAGTCACCCAGCGCTCGTCTCCAGCCCGCCTGAGGCTGAGCCCCCACCAGCCTCACGCCCCCACTCACGCATCTCCCTGGCTCCTCTTCTGTTTCTACCCAGCTTCCTTCCAGTCCATTCTCAACAAATGGCAGAATGTTTAAGTTCACCGTGTGACTGCTTTATTTAAAATCCTTCCGGGGCTCACCAGTAGCCTCAGAATAGACAAACTCCACGACATTGCATGGAAAGCTCCTCACAAGCAGACCCCTCGACCTGCAATCTTACCCCTCATTTCCTGCTTACTGAACCACAGTGGCTCCCCTGACTGGGGACGCACGTGGGCCCACAGAGGGCAGGGCAGCGCAGGGCCGCGTGCAGGACTGCATCAGGGATCGGGCAGCTGAGCCAAGCAAACAATCCTAACAACCAAGTGGAAGATGACGCTTATTCTGTGACTTCTAAAAATTTTTGCTGAAATGTTAAAAACTTGCTGTTGGTTAGAAACGAAAAAAAAAGAAAAAACAGTAAAACTAATTTTTATTTAGTACACTATTAATATAAAATATTAGAAACACTGAAAATTCAAGTGCTTAATTTCTTTGTAAACAACATTATCAAGACAGCCTGCCTTCTCTTCTCGTCATAAAATCTGCAGCATGTATCAGGCATCCTTTCTGCGCTCCGACAATCACCCTCGTGTCCACACCTGTCCACCGTGTCCCAAGCATCCCAGGTGAGTCCCTCATCATACCCTCCTGGTTTCTGTGGGGATGCGCACCCTCACCGAGCTCCTTGGGGCTCCCACATGGTGACAGCGCCCCACTGGTGCCTGTCTACACCCCAGCTGATGGGCTCTGAACCCCGCTTCCCCTGTGCTGGTTCACGGTCATCTCTGCGGACCACGACCTCCTGCGAGTGTCTCTCTGGGAGATGCGGAGGCCACACACAGGCACACTCTGCGTCTGAGCATGACTCTACCACGAGGGCAGATGGGCATCCGTGACTGGTGAGCGATGGGTGGGTGGACAGCGAGAAACCAAGCGAGCACTGACGCAACGCGGTGAGAATGCTGGGCGCTGACAGCCACGAGCTCCAACCCAGCAGAGCCTGTCTGCAGTTTACAGCACAGACTTGGAGCCAGATCTCCAGGCCCAAATGCCACTCACTACGCAAGTGACTCAGGGAATGCATGTCGTCTTTCTGAGCCTCAGCTTTTTCATCAATAAAATGAAGATAACAGAACAAGCTTCCCAGAGTAACCGCAAGGCTCAGCACCTGTAGGGTGCGGAAGCAGCGCCTGGCCGGGCTGGTCACAGCAGCGCCTGCGAGGTCTGGTCACAGCTGCGACCACGACGCCTGGGCCACACCATCCCTCCCTGCAACCGGCGCTATCTAACCCGCAGCATCAGGCACATTGGGCTACTTCAGATGAAATTAAAATTAAAAACTACATCCCTCAGTGACACTAGCCATGATTTAAGTGCTCGACAGCTACACCTCCGCTGCCACAGAAGCTGCTGGCTGTGCACTCCTGGAGCAGACAACAGGCACAGAGAGGAGTGCGGACTCCACAGAAATCAACAGTCATCACTGTACACAGAAGTGGTACCGGGCTGTGTGGCTGTACACTCCTGGAGCAGACAACAGGCACAGAGAGGAACGCGGACTCCACAGAAATCAACAGTCATCACTGTACACAGAAGTGGTACCGGACTGTGTGGCTGTGCACTCCTGGAGCAGACAACAGGCACAGAGAGGAACGCGGACTCCACAGAAATCAACAGTCATCACTGTACACAGAAGTGGTACCGGGCTGTGTGGCTGTACACTCCTGGAGCAGACAACAGACACAGAGAGGAACGCGGACTCCAAAGAAATCAACAGTCTTCACTGTACACAGAAGTGGTACCGGGCTGTGTGGCTGTACACTCCTGGAGCAGACAACAGACACAGAGAGGAGTGCGGACTCCACAGAAATCAACAGTCATCACTGTACACAGAAGTGGTACCGGACTGTGTGGCTGTACACTCCTGCAACAGGCCACACACACAGAGGAATGTGAATCTATAGACATCAACAGTCATTACTGCATCACTGCTTTGAAATTAAGAAGGAATTATTAAATACCAAAGCAAATATGAGAAATGTATCAGTGAGAACCTGTTTTCAAGCATTTCAATGAAAGGTTTCAAAACTGGTAAATTCTGAACAAAATGGACTAAATTTCTTATGGCCAATGTCACCCTTCAGAAACTTAAAGTGAAAAGGATTTCCCAAATCTTAAGAAGTTTCATTTAAAATAACTCAGGAAAAGCACATGTAAGTTAGCATGTGATCACGCCCCAGACTGTGCCCACACTTCTGTATAATCTCTGCACAGCTCCTCAAGAGCAGTGATCAGGTCCCACTTTCTGGGCAGGGACCTGCTTGAGGGCGGCAGTCACATGCCCCCAGTCACATGACCCAGCATGACACTGGACACCATCAGCCGTACCAAAGTTGGCCAAGCTCACCTGAACTACAAACTTATCCTACAATAGCAAACATCAACATACAGCTGACAGAAAAATATTTCTAGGAAAAAGGGACTGTTACAAAGGAATATATTCTACAAAAAATGTTTATCCCAGAAAGTCCTGAATCTCAAAGGATTTCTCAAAGAAGTGACATTCATGTTAAGCCAGTTTACTCAAAAAAGAGCAAACTTTCAGCAGAAATTTAAAAGGACACATTTCTAGAAAAAGTTTGTGCTTATAAAGGAATAAAAGTAAAACAATTTCCCTTACAAATTTTACTACCACAAGTCTCAAGGGAGAATTATCTAAACTACTGAAAAGAAAAAAGTTATACACTACATTGGGCCTCACCATGAAACAGATCTTAATTTTTTCCAACATTAACAAATATCCATTTTCTTCTACTGATAAATTGAGATACTTACTAAGCCAGCTTGTTCTCACAAATCACCTTTTCAAAGTTACTATCATTTTTTTTTTTAAACAGATATCATGGTTTGATGGCAATTTCCCCAGGGAAAATAGCATCCCCAAGTAGAAAACAGCCTTCCAACCCTTTAAAATGTCTGACTTTGTTAATACAGAAACAGCTTTAGTAAATGCTTATTTGGGCTGAATTCAGACTATATTCATTTGAACAAAGCTGGTGACTGGATACTCAGACAAGAAAAAGAAATGAGGTAAAATCTCAAGGCAAAATGATAGTAATACAAAAAAACAGAGAGAAAAATATTTAAAGTGTTGTAAAACTCATAAATTTTGAGATGAAATCGAAGTACTCAAATTCTACTACCAAGGAAAGCCTATATCAAATTAAAACTTCTTTCTAGAAAACACTTATTATCAGAGATCCCAAAGTTTATGAACAGATTATTACAAAAAAGCCCAGAAACTTCTGCTGATGGAACTAAATTAAGATAGAAGTGCAAAACTGACTTGTTATCACAGTCCTACATTATATAATCACTAAAGGGCCGACGCTGGGGGTCTTCAATATTTTAGTTATTCTCGACTCTACTTCCTGGTGAAGTTGTATGCTCTACACGCTTACACTCGACGACCAGGAAAGTCCCCTGGACATCACTGCTCCTTGTCAAGTGTTTCACTATATTCGTGAAGACAACAGTTTACTTTCAAGCCACTAATATTATAACAGGGACTGATTTATCTGCTGAGTTTCTTCTAAATCTATAGGGTAAGTAGCTGGAAGTTCATATGTCAGCAGAAAGAAGGGGAGGTGGAAAGAGCCTTGAATTCCATGTATCAGTTTCTCTTGGCCTACAATTCTTACAAAATGTCTCAGAGTTAGAAACACTCAAGAATGCAGCTGTCTTAAATTTGTTTTGGAAAAAGGCATGGCATAAACAAATAGACAGCTCGGTATCTGACTTCCAACAGCTGATGTTATCACTGTGTTACCACTGGCAGATGCTTGAGGACGCTATTCTATGTTCTTGGTCAATGATGATCCTGGCTACAGCCACAGCAATTTTTTTCCTTTGATGATGTCATTTACGCACTGGCCTCCTTTATGGTAGCAAATTTTACTTTTTAAGAAGCATACTGGTTTGCTCTCAAATGATGATTTCTCATAAATAAAATGCAAACAGAAAGAGAACATTCATTTTCAATATTTTTATTCTCTATGCTCATTAAATCACTGCTATTTAGAAATAAATACCAAAATACAACTTAACTGCCTTGTTCTGTGAAACCAGGTCCAGGAACTCTATCAAAGCTTGCTATAAAGCCCATACATAAGTCTGGGTAGTAGACAAAACTCACTGTTCAGGACATTCTCCAATTTCTGCGTCATGGATCCTTCTACTTTTTCCGTTCCATCCGCTTCTAGTTTTTGATGGATAGCTAGAAAAAAAGAACCAAGTTAAAATGTAGGCTATTTTAATGGGTGGCAAAATATTACATCAAAAAAGACATTTTTAAACAGCTCTGGTTCTATTTTCACTGCTAGAAAGAAGCACAAACACACAAAAACTCTGCAAAGTAACCAGCAGACACCAGTCTAAGTCACGGTGAAAGTGAAAGTGAAGTCGCTCAGTCGTGTCCGACTCTTTGCGACCCCGTGGACTGTTGCCCACCAGGCTCCTCCATCCATGGGATTCTCTAGGCAAGAATACTGGAGTGGGTTGCCATTTCCTTCTCCAGGGATCTTCCCAACCCAGGGATCGAACCCAGGTCTCCCGCATTGCAGGCAGACGTTTTAACCTCTGAGCCACCAGGGAAGTCACGGTACTTTAATGCTATTAAAATAGTACATAATACATGTACTTAGTCATCTGATCATGAAGGCCGAGTACTAAAGATGACTGAATTAAAAAAAAGAAAAATAAGGCTTAAATTACTAATACGTTTGGTATTTGGCCACAGGAAAGTCATTCTTATCAGTTTCACCATCTACAAAATAGAAATGTGACTATTTGATATATATCAACCTCAAAATATTTAATTTCAGCCGTGGGACATAACATGGCAAAATACATATTATTCATGTTCTACTCGTCTATATTTCCCTGGAGGGTCTCAAGAAATATCTAGCAACATCTACCAACACGTCAATTTGTGGATGGGCAAATTACATTAGAGTTTTTTTGCTAGTATTTATATATGTCTGAATGATTCCGATAAATTATCAGAAAATCATTAATTTATATGTAAAAACTTTTACCTACTGATGAGAGGAAGTTTTAAAAGCAAATCAGGTTTCTTCAAGTGAATCATTAGGAAAATTTTCAAAGTAAATCTCCAAAATACAATTTGAAATTCAAAACTGTGACACAGTTAAAGTAATAAAAAATAGCAAGATAAACATTACTGAGACATGACCTTAAGCAGAGCACCGTAATAAGTTTCTAACACACGATGTGCATCCAATAAGAAGCCAGTGACGAGGTTCTAACATTACTTCTATTTCACAGATGGGGAAACCATGGCTCAGTGAAATTAAATAAGTTGACCAGGTCATACAGCCAGACCCAAAATTTGAGCCAAGGCAGCGCAATCCCAGGACACAAGCTTCACTCCATCCGACCCACACCTCATGGGCAGGTGACCCAAACCCCTCAGCCTGCTTTCACGTCCATAAATTGGGAACACAGAACTATATGCATGGGAAAAGCATTCAGTCACAAAGAGGAGATTCTCTCCACTTAACAGCTGTGCACACAGCCCCAGGACCACAGCCTGCTAGCCCTCTGCAAGCTCAGGACTGGAGTCAACAGGGAAGCCCCAGCAGACGCCCGAGGGTTACCTACCTGAGAGGGCGTCCTGTGCCTCAAAGAAAGTACTGAGCCCCCCTTTCACGTACGCCAGGCTGCCCTCACTCTTCTTGTTAGCCTGTCTCTTCAGGTGGGTGATCGCCATTTTGAGTTGTTCAAAACTGAAGTGAAACGAAGAAGCCACGAGAAGACAATGTGTTAGTTGTAAAATACTGAAGCTACGCTGGAAAGACGGACTAATACAGTATGTAATCAGATGAGACCACGCTTTCAAATTCTTACCCAGGTCTAACCCTTTACACATTACAAACACCAAAGTCACAGCAGCTGTACAACAGCTTTGTACAGCCTCATGCGTCGGACCCCTGAGAAGTAACTATACACGTAGATATGCTTACACTTGACCCAAATCAACACAGCATTTGCCAGGTAAGGAGTTCTGAAGAGCATCTCCCAGATGCAGAGGCCTGGACCACACAGGGCTGGGTGGCAGGACCCCCCGGACGTCCACTCTGTGCACGTCACAGCCAGGCCCCACCATTAATGGTGATTTCACAGGAATCACGGGGGTCAGCTCAAAATTCACATTAAGTGAACAGACCATACTACTTCATCTTTATAACTCAAGCAGAGAAAAATCAGCTGGTCTCTGTATTTCACAAGTTTTATTTCCACTAAAGCTAAGAAAATCTGGCTGTAAATTGTTGACTATATTCTTGAGTGCCAAGATGGTACTACACAGAGACGAGAGATCAATCCTGACTTAGGGTAACAGAAAAGCACATCTATAATGTGAAATCAGAACCATCTTCCCCAAAGAAAGACTTCAGACATTTGCTCTAAAAATTTACCAGGCCAAATTTACTCCAAGTATATACCAACTTTTCTTGTTTTCTTTGATGGTTTTGATCCCAATAGGTGAAGGAAGAATTTCTTCTAAAGTGTATTTTAACAAGTTGGGGTGTTTCAAGGATATACATTTTAAGCAATAAGCCATTTAGTCAAACATTTCTACTATAGGAGAGTGTTCTAGCTAGCCCTGCATGCGAGCCACAGGCCTGCTGTCGCCCAGAGGGCAGGCAGACTCTCAAGCAGCAGGAACAGAGGGGCACTGTACCCGGGTGCGTGGCCCGTGTGTACTTTTTGCTGATTTTAAGTCAAGTCTTTGAAAAATGTTAAACAACTCATCTTCCTTTGCTCTCTGGTCAGGAAGGAGGTGTCTTCCTTGTTTTAGACCAGTACTTGAGAACTCTGTTACCTGAGCAGGGAGGGGTCACATGCAGACACAGGACAACAGCTAAGACCCAAGTTTTACCAGGTGGCCCAAACAACGAAACATACAGAAACATCAGGGTAGAAGGAAATAGGGCTCCTGGAATCAATGATCCCGTTTTATAAATAAGGACCAGATACTCTGATGTGTTCACAAGCACCCAGGGTCAAGAGGGCTGCTAACCCCACGCCTCCACGCCTGATGCGCTGCACCCCAAGAAGCCACACGGCACTGCCCGCGCCCTCACCTCGTGTTGGAGTGGTTCTCAATTAGGTACCAGGCAGCGGAAAAGTTCTCACTTGTAAAGTCAGCACTCATTCCAGGGAACAGCATTTCTAAGTCCTTCTGGGGAAATTTACCTCTGAGGGAGGAAAAAGGCTTAAGATGTGTTTAGAGTGCTATTACTACAAAGACGTAACCAACAGCAATAGACATGGACACAAATCATTACAATGATGCACGCGACATTACGGAGTCTAAGTCTGTACACGTGAAAAATATACTTCCTACGCCATATAAACTTCAGCTGTATGTATAAACTTTGTATATATATGATAGAAAATTAGTTATAATGCAGAAATTATATCAGTAAAAGAATATAAAACTTAAAGAGGCTGAGTTGATACTTCATGAAATCTGTCCAAATATGAAATCATTTCCTATCCGATAGACAAAATTTGGGTACACTGACATTAAAAACAGTAAAATCAACCTGTTAAAACACTGTTAAAGACCTATGTGAGAGCTAGCTTAAGACACACTGATGCTGACGACAGTTGCTGACCCAGGCAGATCTATACAGCACTCACGCTTCTATGCACACGTCTAGATCAAGTTCAAGGAAAGCTGATGCTGATGGACAGTCCCTTATCTGCAGCCCCTCTGCAGCTAGGAAGAAATATGTGCCACCCCGGGCGGAGGATGGCAGAGCCAGGCTCCTCGCGGCTCAGTGACACTTCTGGGTCCTGACTCAACCAATCGTGGAACCCACCATCTCTGGACTTCGTATATTATGAGAAATAAATATCTTCCTTGCTTACACCACGATGAATTTTTGTTTTCTATTACTTACAGCTGAAGGCACCCTGAATCTACCCCAAAATAAGATCTGTGACACAAACACCTAGAAAGCTGACAATGAGTGATACCACTGGAAGCAGCGACGCCCTGTGGGGAGCACCCACAGACGCAGAGGCAGCTCGGGCAGCATGCACAGGTTTACAGAGTTTCTGAATAACCTTGAGGAAATTATTTTACCTCCCTAAGGCTCCATTTTTGGAGAAGGAAATGGCAGCCCACTCCAGTGTTCTTGCCTGGAGAATCCCAGGGACGAGGGAGCCTGGTGGGCTGCCGTCTATGGGGTCGCACAGAGTCGGACACGACTGAAGTGACTTAGCAGCAGTAGCAGTAGCAAGGCTCCATTTATTCATGAGGATAATAAGAGCATATCTTCCTCTTAAGAAAATGCTGAGGATTAAAGTAGATAATGCATGTGGAAGGCTTAACAGTTTTTGACACTTAATAAATGCTCAAAAACGTTACTCTGTTACCTTTATTCTTTATACTTGGTTCTCTATATTTAATAGAGTCTTTCATTAAGAACCATTTTATCTGATTCTCCTAACAACATGATGAGTTATATAATCCCATTTTACAGTCAAAGAAACAGCCCCAGTACTTGTGTTGTCAAATAAAGAACCGGAGACGCTTATGAAAAATGTCTACATACATAGCTGTAAGTCTAGAAAAACAGAAAGTGAGGGAGAGATTCAGAATGCAGAGAACTGCTAATGGTCTTAGTCACAGCATGAGGAAGAGCAGAAACACCGTGTCAAAGGAGCATGAAGTCTGGAGACTTAACCCTCTGTCCAGAGTAACTGGGTCTTAAGGTCTGACCGTCTAAGTGAAGTCATAGATTAACAGCAAGGCATATTCTAAGTGACTAAATCCACACTTCGAACTCACTAACCAGATAGTGCAAGCAACACAGAGTCTAATGTGTAACACGTGAAGTGATTTCACTAAGGAACCAACAGTTTCAGTAGCTGACAACCTTCGTGCCCCCACGGTGCACGCTCCCCATTAGATGGCAGTGTGAACTCAGATTACACCTTCCGAAGGGTTTAGCCATGAGGACCCAGGTACAGTGGGCAGGTGCAGAACTACAGGAATGTCCTCAACTCGGCAGCATTCACTTTCAAAGAGGAAACTGACCTGATGACCTCCAGTCAGCAGAACAAAAGTCCTCCTGAGAAAAGTTCCCTGCCCCCGCAGAGAGCTGCACGGTTGAGCCCAGCCCGTGCGCTCCAGCTCCCTACCGCAGGCAGAAAGGCAGGAGGGAGTGGGGGAGCGCGTGGTCTGCACAGCTGCTACTCCAGCGCCCGTGCTGCTCTGCGCGTTAAATGTCATCAGCCTGTTCAGGGCTGTGTGCTTTTCCCCTTTTTTGGCCTCTCAGTTTCTGGACGCAGGCACTGCACCACAGTCCACAAGTCTGTTCTTAAAGACTTCTAAAAGGTAACCGTCCGCAAGGCGCTTCCCTTCCACACTCTCACTAAGAACTACTTTGTCACCTCTCCTTGTTTTCTAACTGGAGCAGGAAAACGGGTCACCTTTTCTCGTTACTGGAAGGCAGCCTGGTGTGGAACACACCAGACTGCGCAGCTTATAAAGCCTCTGTGGACACAACCCAGAAGCCAGTGGGGCATCAACGCACTGCTCGAGACCCCTCTTCCCAGGTAGTAACTCCTAACACACGGTGGATCATACAATAACGGGGTATGGCGTCGGGGGAGAAGCCCCACTGTAATGCCCTCACTCCCATATACGTCAGTCTACCTAGTCACTCAGTCATGTCCAACTCTTCATGACCCCACGGACTGCAGCACACCAGGCCTCCCTGTCCATACCAACTCTCGGAGTCTACCCAGACTCATGTCCATTGAGTTGGTGATGCCATCCAACCATCTCATCCTCTGTCGTCCCCTTCTCTTCCTGCCCTCAATCTTTCCCAGCATCCGGGTCTTTTCCAGTGAATCAGCTCTCCACATCAGGTGGCCAAAGTATTGGAGTTTCAGCTTCAGCATCAGTCCTTCCAATGAATATTCAGGACTCATTTCCTTTAGGATGGACTGGCTGGATCTTCTTGCAGTCCAAGGGACTCTCGAGAGTCATCACAGTTCAAAAGCATCAATTCTTCAGTGCTCAGCTTTCTTCATAGTCCAATTCTCATACCATATATGACTACTGGAAAAACCATAGCTTTCACTAGACGGACCTTTGCTGGCAAAATAATGTCTCTGCTTTTAAATATGCTGTCTAGGTTGGTTATAGCTTTTCTTCCAAGGAGTAAGCATCTTTTAATTTCATGGCTACAGTCACCATCTTCAGTGATTTTGGAGCCCAGAAAAATAAAGTCAGCCACTGTTTCCATTGTTTCCCCATCTATTTGCCATGAAGTGATGGGACTGGATGCCAAGATCTTCGTTTTCTGAATGTTGAACTTTAAGCCAACTTTTTCACTCTCCTCTTTGACTTCCATCAAGAGGCTCTTTAGTTCTTCTTCGCTTTCTGCCATAAGGGTGCTGTCATCTGCATATCTGAGGTTATTGGTATTTCTCCCGGCAATCTTGATTCCAGCTTGTGCTTCATCCACATATGTACCACCTCCAAAAGTTTCACTTACAAATACTCTCCTACTAGATAGAGAGGACTTTTAAGAAATAAAACCTAGGGAAGGCTTTTACTTATTAATATGAACCTGTTTTTATCTTCTTTTTCAGTTTAAATGGTTTGTCTCCATCATAATTTAAGCAGTGTAAAAAATGCCCATTTGTGACAATCAGTATAATAAATTAGAAATACAGACTTTTTACGAGCAAATCTTGGTCTCAGTTCAAAGTGAAGTTATTTTTTTCCAAGTAATTAGTAACATTTTTATAAGTTTCAAGGCACTGCGTGTGCAAAACATCAGTTAAAAGCCTAGAACCATGAAGGCCTTTTGCAGCCGAAGGAGGCCCAAAAAAGCCAACTGCAAGGCCTGTGGGCAGAAAGACAGCAGCACTCTGACGCGCATACAGGGAGAAGCGCCCCCTGCTGCCTCTCACTGGGGCTCACACTCAGAGGCCGGACTCCATCCTGCGCGTGTGACTGTGGGACAAGAAACTCCATAAACATTCACACTGTCACAGACAGGAGCCGACTCTTCTCCCACAGGCGACCTCAGCACTGCAGTTTGGGAATAAATCAGGACCACAGCACTTTACAACAAGTAGTTCTAATTCTTCAAACCTTCTCAATTGATAAATTTCAACAAGTAAGTAAGTAAATCCTGTTATTCCTTCTCTGATGACATTTTTTAAAAAATTAAAAATAGGTTGTCTCCCATCTTCTAATTATAAAAGAAGCCCCAAATGGCATTAATAAACAGAAATAAAAGAGACAGTAAGAGGAAATGCTCCCAGGGCTTCTAACCTGAGTGCAACACCATTCTCTACAGGGACCAAAGCTTTTATCTAAAAAATATGAAGTGAGTCAGGGAAATAAAATCCATACCCATATTTTAACATCTGCTCTTCCTTTCCCATCCTCTTTTTCTAAAATGAGGCTTCTCTATTTGAGGTCAGACTTCAATAAAACAAATGCAGCTTTCCTGACAGTATCTTTAAAAGCTAAGAAGGAACCTGAAAAGCATTTTTCTGGCCAAAACTACTCTCTTCTCTTGGTTTCGATACATTTTCTGACTTTCACCTTCCATTTTCTTGCTTTCTGGAATCTCTATTCATTCTTCCTTTTGATGAGAACACTTGTGAGAGACTTCACACGGGCCGTCCTCCCGCCGTGTGGAGGCCTGCCAGGGCCCCCACACCATTCAGGCACGCCTGCTCTCTGTGTCACAGAAGCGGAAGTGGGGGCTGAGAGCGACCAGGGGGCTGGCACAGAGAGGCCTGTCGGGTGAGGGTGCACCTGGGAGACCGCCGGGCAGGGACGGGGCCGGCATGGCACCGCCCGGCACTGCGCACTGCCCACTCTGCCTGTGCCCTGGAACTCCCTCTCAGCTGGCTTAACACTCCACTGGGCTCCCCACTAATTAATGAATTAAATAAAAGCTTGGACATGTCTGCATTTTGTATTTGTATGACAGTCAAGCTTCTACCTTTTCTAAAACTATCCTTTAGTCATTCCATGACTGAGCAAATTATTATTGAAACTTTCAAGGAACAGCTTGAAAGAAATATTATAGTAAATTTTATCACCATTTGAGCACTTCTTGAATGTACATATTACTATTTTAAGATCTGAATACAATTTATCACCCTGAAATCCTAAGTCATGAAAAGATTCTTCTCCTGGGCAGCAGAGCACTGACTAATATGCTGTGAGCACACAGCCAGCTCCCCCCCCCCCGCCCCGCCCGCTCACACGCCCGCTCACACGCCCACCACAGGCCCCTGCCTGCAGCCTCCAAGTCACCCTGCAGGCAGAGGGAGGGCCCAGAGCCAATTGAGAGAAGGGCTTGGACCCAACTAACTCCTTCAGAGGAGAAAGGAAAACCATTTCCAAAGAGTCACACTTTGAGTGCCTTCTGGCTGGCCACCATCACATAAGGGTTACCCTGAAACCTACTCAGAAAGAGGGTGCTACTGGATGAGAGGGGGTTTGGGGGAGAACAGATACATGTACATGTACGGCTGAGTCCCTTCACTGTTCACTTGAAATTACCACAACATTGTTAATTGGCTATACCTCAATACAAAATAAAGTTTAAGGTCTGAAAAATAAAGGAAGAGGGCAGTAAGAGAGAGCTCAAGCCCCCTTCATGGTTAGTGGCAGCAGCAGTGACAAGACAATCAAAAAATGAAAAGGTAAAGAGATTAAACTGTGGGTGGATTACAAGATAAACAAAAACTCAAGGAAATCATTTTATGATCGTGAAAGCCGCTCAGCCATGTCTGACTCTTCATGACCCCATGGACTATCCAGTCCATGGAATTCTCCAGGCCAGAATCCTGGAGTGGGCAGCCTTTCCCTCCTCCCGGGATCTTCCCAACCCAGGGATCAAACCCAGGCCTCCCATATTGCAGGTGGATTCTTAACCAGCTGAGTGAGCCACAAGGGAAGTTCATTTTACGACAGGAAATAACCAATTTAATCCTAACTTTGATAGTTCCGTCTAAGGCTCAAACAAAAGTCACAATGTATTCCTATACTCCTGTGCGAATCTTTTTCAGAAGAACCACCCAGGGGGCCCTTCTGCTCCACACTGCACGTGGTGGACCTTAGAAAGAAGCAGAATCCAGGGCGCTGAAGCAGGCACTGGAGGATTTACTCTCAACCACAAGGTCCCCTTGTGCAGGAAACCCTGTTCAAATCAAGACCCAGCAATTACCTTTCTTTCCTGGATGTTCTTAATCCTTAAACTCTTAATTTATCAGGCACTGAAACCCTTAAAACAGCTCCAGAATGACCCGTGGTGGCCAAAGAGCATCACAGCTGTGGCCCAGAACAGTCCACGCTCACTGAAACCTGCCTTTTAAAACCCTCAGGCCTTTTTCAAAACAGGACAACCTCCCAAGACACACGTGCCCCCTCCCTCTCAGCTAGCACAGACCCTAGCAGGGGAAAAGCAGCCTGCTGGTGGCCGACTGGTGGTCTTCAAGGGGAGGCCTGAAGGCTAAATACATCGAGGTTAGTGGCAACCTTCCCCATTCCTAGAGAAACCTAGAGAAGCTACGGCTAACGGGTTAGCAGATTACTCTGTCACCTGCAGAAGTGTTTATGAAGCAACACTCAGCAGCACTATCGCCAGCAGAGTTGCTAAGGCCGAGGGACAAATCAGACAGGACTGATGTGCAGGGGAGCTCCAGCAGGAAGACGCAAGGACAAAAGCGCTGACGTGAGAGCGCTGGGAACTCTGCATCCGGTCCAAGACATTTTGAAAGATACCATTTACTTGCCGTAATTCTGGGAAAGTAAGTCTGAATTAAGTATGAATTACAGGTAGAGAACGTAAACAAAATGACAAGACTGCACTGGGTCTAATTACTATCAAATATTTCCTGAAAAATCAAGTACATGGAAAACTCTATTTTAATCTCAAATACCATCTAAATAGTTAAACTTACCAGCTCCAGACAACACACTAACTCTGGTGTCATTAGAAGTATTAGTTATTAAAAATTTCAAAATACTTTTTTCCTTCACAAAATGAAAACTCAAAAATTAAAGAGGTAGGTAGGTTTTGCCAACATTTTAATTGGAACGTTCTCTCTAGCAGCTCCAGAAATGACACTGACTCCAACGACAGAGGCATCTTCCGTTGTGCTTCCTCGCATGTTTCTGGAGCCTGAATGCATGAAACTCTTCAGCACATGGAGAGCAAGGCAGCTGAGGCGAGGCAGTACTCACTTTTCAATCTCGATGCCAAGTGGGTTGGCAGGACGCAGGGACAAGGGAGGAATCCCTTTATTCCTGTCAGTGCGCATGTCATAGTAATTCATCTCATCAACCCACACAGCGGACTGATCCAAAATGCCTACCAAAACAAGGAGCACAGACTTAACAGGATACACGGTCCCCAGGTGCTGTCTAAATTTTACTTTACTGCTTTACTGTTTTAAGACCTAACACAAAATGCACACTAAAGTAATTTTTTAAAGATCTGAGGGCACAAAAGCTTTAATTTCTTTCTTAGTTAAAAGCACTAAAAATCCATAGAAAAGCAAAAATAACACCTCTTCATTGTACTGTACATTATTCAATACAGAAGATAAATTAACATCTGAGAAAAAGTTCTGTTAAAACAATTTTATTTTACAAATAATAAGCAGTACAGTTAATTTGGTATATCAACAAAGTATCCAACAATTCCTTATATAAAGAAATCAGTCAAATACCTTCCAAGGAATGCACAGCTTGGGTGATGGAAATGACTGAGACATTCAGGAAAAACAAAACGTCATCTCTGAAAGCAGCACCCTCTCTCACATGACTGAGCCCTTCTTCACGCTCCCTGGCACGATGCTTCCCAGGGTCCCCTCTCAGACCCAAGGGCTAGGCAGGGAGATGGGTGAAGCAGAGTGCAGGGCGGGGCCTGAGCCCCCAAAGGAAGGGCTCTGGGCCCAGGCAGCCTCCAGTGGCAGGACTCCTTGTGAACCCTCTGTTTCAATCAGCACCACACTTGTGCCAGGACGCAAGGAGGCTGTCAGAGGGAAGTGCAGGTCCAGACACTCCCAAGTGCAGTTCTGTAAGCCTTTCCTGAGCCTGTACGTGCTAAGTACTGGGCAAAGCGTTTTAGAATAAAGTCAATACTTGATAATAAGTTTTCTTTATCTGCTGTATAAACATGATACAAGATGGTACTAGATTCTGTCAAAATATTTTGACAAAATCAAAAAGGTTCCTCCAGAAAACTGAAGACCAGCTCCTACTTTGTAATTTCACAGTTCAGTTTTCAAAGACATTAAACAAAATTAAGCAAAAATAAGAATACTGTGCATATAAAAATGTGTACATATATTTGCATACACATTTGTATATCTATGTACAGGGCTTCCCTGGTGGCTCAGACAGTAAAGAATCCACCTGCAATGTGGCAGACCTGGGTTCAATCCCTGGGTTGGGAAGATCCCCTGGAGAAGGGCATGGCAACTCCAGTATTCCTGTCTGGAAAATTCCATGGACAGAGGACCCTGGTGGGCTACATCCATTGAGTCACAAAGACTTGGACACGACTGAGCAACTAAGCACAGTACAGCAAGTACCTATATGTAAACCACATTTTGAATTTTCCCTTAAATCCCTCAAATTTTTATTAAAAAATTTTTTAAATCATTTATGTATTAAAAATGTTAATGATATAATGGTAAAAAAAGGTTTTATGCTCTAAGACAGAAAACAATACTCACAAAATTCTTTGCTTTTCTATATGAGAGAAGTATGGCCTGGGTTTAATTATGCCTGTGATAGCTCCACATTATATAAGTATTTATCTGCTGACCATGTGCCAGATACTACAAAACCAAAAAGATAAAGCAGGGGAGATGCTGTGCACATGGAGAGCTAGAAGAAGAATTAAAATGATGGTTGATAGAGCACTTACTCCTACTTCCTGTAAGGGGTTTTGCTAAGCACGTCCCTGAATGTTCCAGCTCATCAGCTCTCTGGCGTAGGACCCTGGGACTCCACTCCCACCTACAGCTGGGGGCTATGTGTATGAGCCGTCGTGTCTGACTCTTTGCGACCGCATGGACTGTAGCCCGCCAGGCTCCTCTGTTCACTCCAGGCAAGTACACTGGAGAAGGTTGCCATTTCCTCCTCAGGGATCATCCTGGGATCAGCCTGACCGGGGATTGAACCTGCACCTCCTGCGTCTTCTACATCGGCAGGCAGGTTAGGTGCCACCGTGCCACAGCTGGGGGCTGCCCCCAGACTATCCAGAGTCCTGCCTCGCACCAAGCTCTGCCCAAGACCAGGAAGTGCAGCCAAGTGCACAGAGGGAACACAGAGCTGCCTGGTGCACAAGCAGCGGGCTTTTCTAATCTGGAGACGAGAGGCACACCTCCGCCATCAGTCTTGTCCAGGCCAGGAACACAGGAAGGAAAGAAAAATGAAACATGATTCAGATGGTATCACTGGCTAATCTGTGTCACAGAAAGAAATGCCATTACTGTATTCATGATCAAGAAACTAAAACTGGCATTTTGACATGTTAAATGAGCAGACTTTATACAGAACTTAAAACAACCTTTCTTCTAAGAATTATCATCCTTAGGGTTTACTGTTAGCTCAGTAAACTGCTTTTTCAAAAGTAATACAAATTTTAACCAATACCCTATTCCTAGAGAAAGAAACAAACTGAATCTGAGAGTAACTAAATTTTATACTAATTTACCAATTGTCAATTTTAAAAGACAAAACCCAATTTCAGTTTATTCTTGAGAGAAAAGTCACAGGAGACGATACCTATTTTCTCAGGTTTGAGCAGCTTGAAAGACACTGTGGAGGTTCCTTTGCCACCCGACTTGGTCGTGACGATAATGTCTCCTTTGTCATTCTTGGCCTGTCCCACGCGACACACTATTTTACTTGCAGACATCCACTCTGCTGTCAGGAGGCAATTATGCCCACAAATTGTCAGACCTGAAAGTAACAGCACACACTGTAACGAGTCCAAAACAACGGCTATTTCCACGAGAGGACAGACCTGAGAGTAAAAGCACACACTGTAACGAAGAAAACAACGCTATTTCCACGAGAGGACAGCGCCGCTAGCGTCACTAGGCGTTTTTCACGAGCTGAAGCAAATACGAAGCGACATGTCCTGGTTCACTAGTTATTCCCAGTTTTTAATATAGCCAATATTATCTGCAAATAAACTACGGTCTCTACCGAATTCTGGCTAATTTGTTTTTTCCTCTAATATTTAAGACTTCCTTTAGATTACATTTAATTTTCTTCAAACATCAACAGAATAAGGAACTAATAACCATAACAACGGCTAGGCATTCTAGATTACTTAACTATAAGAGTCTTAAATTGCCTTCATAGGAATTAGAAAGGAAATTGTTGCTATTTTTAGAAGCCTAACTTATTGCTATAAAGTTCTAAAGTATATTATTAATAAATGCGTACATCATTCTCTAAAAAAAGTTTACCGTTTTCCTAACAACAGTCTGCACATACTTTTCCTGGTGTTTGCTGCTGCTGCTGCTAAGTCGCTTCAGTCGTGTCCGACTCTATGCAACCCCAGAGATGGAAGCCCACCAGGCTCCTCTGTCCATGGGATTTTCCAGGCAAGAGTGCTGGAGTGGGGTGCCACTGCCTTCTTCCTGGTGTTTAGTTACACCTAATATTATAGAATGAACTAAAGCACACTTCACGTTAAGCACAGCCTGGAGTCTGCTGAGCCAGTAAGTGCTCGCAGGCATCACGGGATCACCAGTGCATTTTTCATGCCTGCGTCACTCCTGCAACGGTGCTGGTCCTGCCGCCTCAGTGTTTTCCTAGGGTCCTTTCGCTGCACTACACTCTGCTCCAAAAGTTCAGCTGGCGCCTGGCATCTCTGCCCACCCCACGTGAACTGTGAGGCAGTGAATACACAGGGAAGACATGGTCCCAGCAGGGCACCAACACCCCCCCATGCACTTTTCTGCAGCACACACACCAAAGTGGTAAACATTCAGGGAGAAAAGAGACCAAAGTGTATGTGTGGCAAACACATGCGCCTTTGCTTCTCATCATTTAACTTCTGATGCTGCTTAGCAGTCAAGTTTGAAATGTAATATTTTTTTTAAAAATCAGATACCAGGAACACCTCAATTTATGCCAAATTCAGTTTAAAAAAATGTAGCAAGGGATTCAAGCCATCTTTTGTTACAACTTAAAGCACTATTTAGTAAGAATGCTATATTAACCATAAACAAATAAAAACAACTCCACTTTATATATTGAAATAATTACTGAAAATAATTATGTTATAATAATTTATTGAAATATATTCAACCCTGAATATTCATTCACTGGAAGTACTGATGCTGAAGCTCCAATACTTTGGCCATCTGATGTGAACAGTCGACTCATAGAAAAGACTCTGATGCTGGGAAAGATTGAGGGCAGGAGAAGAGGTGACAGAGGATGAGACAGTTGGATGGCATCACCAACTCGATGGACAGGAACTTGAGTGAACTCTGGGAGACAGTGAAGGACAGGGGAGCCTGGTGTGCTGCAGTCCATGGGGTTGCAGAGTCAAATAAGACTAAGTGAATAATAATTGAAATAATTAATTTCAGAGATTTTCCTACAAGATCTATTATTATTTATCCATGTAAGAAATTTAGTTTTTCTATTGCTAGCACTTAAAAGGAGAAGGCAATGGCACCCCACTCCAGTACTCTTGCCTGGAAAATCCCATGGATGGAGGAGCCTGGAAGGCTGCAGTCCATGGGGTCGCTAAGAGTCAGACACGACTGAACGACTTCACTTTCACTTTTCACTTTCATGCACTGGAGAAGGAAATGGCAACCTACTCCAGTGTTCTTGCCTGGAGAATCCCAGGGACGGGGGAGCCTGGTGGGCTGCCGTCTATGGGCTCATGCAGAGCTGGACATGCTGAAGTGACTTAGCAGCAGCAGCAGCAGCACTTAAAAGTTCCTTAGAATTAAGTTTTCTATTGTTTTTAATGTGATGACATTTACATATTTTAAAATGCAATCCTAACTCAAAATTATTTTTCAAAATGGGAGTGTTTATTGGTTTTCCTGATACTTAATTTTTATTATGAAAAATGTAAGCAATGTAAGAAGCTGTAAGCACCCATGGAACACCTTTCCATCTCCAAGATAAGCCTGAAAAACACTTCAAAACATATTTCCTCAAATACCTTTTATGCACACATTCATCAGACTATGTATTTAAATAAATGGAAATAAATGTTTTAATTTATGAACTGTTTAATTACAGATGCTGGATATTTTGATATCACTGTAGGTCAATACATAAGTTGATATTTTTAAATTTTATAATATCAAGATTTTGTGATTTAAATAACTTCAGAAAGGAAATAACCCAATGATAAATATCAGGACTCAATGCATTAAAGTTCCTAATATAAGTTCACTGTTGGGGAGCTAGCTTACAATTAAAACTGAGAAATGGGAGATTTCAGATATACAGACAAAGTTGTAAAAACACACCCAGATGAGCAAACACATATAACAGCCATGATGGCCCGCGTTTGCAGGAAAGGAACCAGAGTAACAGTTTGCTCATCCCGTTGCAGCGGTTACCAAGGTTGCTCAGATTCAATAGGCCCTGTATTTGTACTAAAAAAAAAAAATGAATAATCATATTATTTAAAACAGATTTAAATAGGTCATTTTAAATGTTATGGAAATTAAATAAAACCATAAGATCTATTTCTTAAGCATGTTCTGCTAAGAAATCTGCTTCATGAAATATAACTTTTAAAATACCTTGTAGAATTCCAAATAAAGTGTTTTAAAAGTGTTTTACTTGGCTAGCATAGATGTCATCAGAGTTAAGAATGTTTAAATTGTTTAGTAGGTTAACCTGCTTTTTAAAAAGATGGTTTCTTGGCGATGCCTGGACAAGCCGAGAGCTGAACTAGCAGGTTTGTGGAAGCCCAGCAGTGACCACACGGCCTGAAGTAACGAAGTTGCCTCCACACAGGCCTGTGCAGTCCCATGTGGGGGCTCAGGGACCACCGGTTAAACTGCAGGGCAGAACTTCCAGCTAGACGGTCATTTCCAAGAATTCTAGGGATGTCCCCACTTTTTATAAAGAACAATCTGGAATGAGCTTTGTCCAGAACCAAGACATAAAATAAGACTATTTTCATAAGGTAATAAACTTAGGTTTTATTTACTTAACAATCACAAACTATAGCTAAAGAAAACAACATAAAATGAGACATATTTAGGTAACCCTAGTGAAAAGAACAAGCTGGGAAGGGTAAGACTTAATAACTAAATATGGTACCCAACTCCCGTCAACTTTCTCCTCGGCAAGGGATTTCTGGGCGGCCAAAAAACAACGTCCGCCAGCAGCGATACTGCAAGAGAAACAAGTGCAACTCATCATCTCTGGTGTTTACCCGTGCTGTTGTTGTTCGACTGCTCAGTCATGTCTGACTCTTTGCAACCCATGGACTGTAGCACGCCAGGCTCCCGTCTTTCACCGTCTCCTGGACTTTGCCCAAACTTATGTCCATGGAGTTGGTGATGCTGTCCAACCATCCCATCCTCTGTCGTCCCCTTCTTCTCCTGCCCTCAGTCTTTCCCAGCATCAAGGTCTTTTTCCATTGAGTCGGCTCTTTGCATCAGATGATCAACATACTGGAGCTTCAGCTTCAGCATCAGTCCTTCCAATGAATATTCAGGGTTGGTTTCCTTTAAGACTGACTGGTTTGATCGCCTTGCTGTCCAATGGACTCTCAAGTCTTCTCTAGCAACACAATTTGAAAGCATCTATTCTTTGGTGCTCAGCCTTCTTTACGGTCCAACTCTCACATCCATGCAGGACTACTGGAAAAACCACAGTTCGGAGTATACAGACCTTTGTCGGCAAAGTGATGTCCCCCATTTTTCGATATGCTGTCTAGGTTTGTCATAGCTCTCCTTCCAAGGAGCAAGCGTCTTTTAATTTCATAGGTGCAGTCACTGTCTGCAGTGATTTTGGAGCCCAAGAAAATAACATCTGTCACTGCTTCCACTTTTCCCCTTCAGTTCGAGATGAAGTGATGGGATTGGATGCCATGATCTTAGTTTTTTGAATCTTGAGTTTCAAGCCAGATTTTCCACTCTCTTTCACCCTCATCAAGAGGCTCTGGTTCCTTCATAAATTAAGAAATGAGTCAACAGAATGTCTGAATCCAAATAAATTAAAGTGGGAAATCAGAATACATATTCAGAAGCACATCCTGAGATGCCTCCCTTCCTCGTCCTGAATGTATCTGCACACCCTCAGAGTTAGTTCACAACTGACCACACAATGACATCGATGGTTTGCTCTCTACCCACGGGCATAAGTTTACAGACAGCCTGTGGCTGTACATCTGGAGCCTTGGTGCTCCCCACCCTGAAGGCCATCTTCGTGCAGACAGGTGGCCCGCAGGTCCCATGTGTGGCCAGGAAGAGAGCACAAGCTCCTCCAGGTGGAGGGAATTTAGATTTGGTTCCAAGAGCAGTAGGACCAGAAGAGGCTAAGCTGACCTGAACCTGAAGAGGAACACAGATGGCCACGCAAGGAGAGGAAAGCAGAGCTGGGCAGCTGCACTGGCAATCCCGGCAGGGAAGCCAACACTGAGCAAATAAGGCAGTGCCCCACTGCAGGGGTTTGTGTCAGGACCAGGAGAAAGACAACACAGACAAGAGTTGATAAAATAATGATTTTAACAAAAAATCAGAAAACCAAATAATTCTTTCATTTCCATCCAGATAACCCTGCACAGACCTCAGGGGTGTTTTCCTACCACCTTCACTATTTCCAAACAGTGAACTGGCACCTTGCCTCGCTGCCAACATAAAGATGCCTTTACTATGAACACACAGCATCGGCCCTGCCCTTACCTATGAGGTCAGCTGGCCCAGTCCCCAGGTTTTCTCCTCTAATCGTGACCTTCGTCCATGGGATGCCTTCATTTGGAGAGATGCCTGTCACAAGAGGGGGCTGTCGGGATCGAGACATTGTGCTTGTTGAAGAAACAAGGTCGAGCTACAGAAGTGACCTATTAAAAGAAAAAGAAGAGTTAGTGCCAACTGAGACCAGCATCCACTAGAAACGCGAGAGGTACGCACACAGTACCAGCCGTCGTCTTCACACACCGGTGCTGGGTTTCAGCTGCCGGTTAGCCCACTGGCCACATCTCCTGAACATGAGTGACCCAGGACATGAGCTTGTGCGGGGAGGAAAAGCAGGCATGCGGACTTCACGTCAGGAAAGACAGACTGAGGCCTCCTGAGCTCCACACACCACCTCTGCACCCCAGGCACATGCTGGAAGCGCCTCAAAGAGGAGGTTCTGACCTAAACAGATCCATAGAAGTTAAAGAACGTCTAAGTTCCCATAGGTGTATGGAATTTCATTTTGTTTTCATATTAGACTTGGCATAGCAACTTTTAAACGTGTTCAGATCAATACACTGACATTTTCAACACGCAGGCAGAAGCAGTGACTTGCCGACTGTCCCAGACGCTGTGCTCTCTAGTCCTGGCACTCCGACAGGCAAAGCACAGCACTGAGTGCATGGGGCGCGTGTCTGTGCTCGGGCGCTGACCCATGTCCAACTCTCGTGACCCCGTGGACCGTAGCCCGCCAGGCTCCTCTGCCCATGGGATCCTCTAGGCAAGAGTACTGGAGTGGTTGCCAGAGCCTCCTCCAGGGGATCTTCCTGACCCAGGGATCGAACCCGGTCTGTCTCCTATATTGGCAGGTGGGCTCTTTCCCACTAGCGCCACCTTGGAAGCCCAGTAAATGAAGAGAACTCTTCAAGTGCTGAAGACTTGAGATGCCCCAAAAGACGAGGGGAGGGTGGGCTCAGGGGAAGAGCACTGAGAACTTGCTGGCTGCCTGTCTTTTTGTGGGCAGTCTAATAAGTTAGACTGTGGCCCCTGCCTTTGCCCTGCCATCAGCCAGGTGAGAAGTTCAGTCTCTGACGTGACCCAACAGAAAGGACCAGGACTCAGGCACATCAGGCACGGGGGGAGGAGGGTGCCCACCCTGTAGCCTAACTCCACCCTGTCCAGGCAACAACAGCCACTCTGGAGAAGCTAAGGGGCCCTAAGAAGAGGGAACCAAAGACTCCAACAGGGAAGGTCTTCCCGAGAAGAAGGCCTCGTGCAGCCACATCACCCAGAGAAAAGCCAGACACAGACCATTCTGCCCACGCACAGACGAGACGAACAGCTGTCACAGCCTTGTCCTAAGGACAGACAGAAATTGTAAAGTGGTCAGGGAAGACACGAGAGGTGAAAGATCTAAAAAAAGACCCAGAGGAAACAGAGATAAGGCTGGTGGTGTGGGCTAAAGTGTTTCCCCAAAACTTGTGCTGAAGTCTGTCTCTCTGTATCTCACTGTGCACACTGTTCGTTGAACCCATGGTAGGCAAGGCGTGAGCTAAGAAGCTGGAAGACAATGCACAGAGCTGTAGAACTGCAGATGCGTCTCTTCTCTCCTGGCTGATGCAGCAGCCGTTAGCAGCAGCCATAAAATAACTCCAAGTGCTTTCCAGGTGGCGCTTATACATGCTTACAGAACAAAAGTAGCCTGCGGCCAAGCGAGTACCTCGCAACGTGCACGTGTGGTGTGCAGTGCTGTACGTGGCCTCAGCTGTTCACATCATTATTTACAAAATGCGGGGCAAGCGGAAGAGGCCACGGGGCCAGAGAGCCTGACCGTGCTATCTTGGCTAACCTGCTCTCTCTCTACCAAGTCCTGACGCAGGACCTCAGAGAGTGACTGTGTTTAAGAGTCGGAACTCTAAAGACCATCCTCTCTAAAGTGAGGTGGACGCGGTCACTAGATGGGCTCTGGTCCCACAGGACCAGTGTCCTCACGAGAAGAGGCGCGAGGACACAGACACGCAGAGCACGGCCACACGATGACACGGGGAAGGTGGCGCCCCCAGGCCCAGGGAAGGGCTCCGGAGAAGCCAGGCCTGTGACACCCTGATCTTGGACTTCCAGCCTCCAGATCATGAGAAAATAACGTCTGTTGTTTCAGCCTACTGTACTTTGTTATGGCAGCCCCAGCAAATCAACACAGTGGATAACAGAAAAAACAACAACAACAACAAAAAACCACCCTTCAAAAGTACAGTAAACTTTGATCCCAAATAAGTATCTGCAGAAGGAGAAAACTCTTACACTTAGAAGAACAAGATGCCATGAAAAGGAATCAATCCAAGAATAAAAGCTCTTGAAACACTCAGAAGAGGCAAAAGAAACAAGATTTATATTGTCCTGTTACTGTAGGAACTGTTGGTTTAACCAAAGTGGTAATAACGCTGCAAATAGGCAGGTGTGTTTCTGGGAAGAGGAGGGAGTTTTAAATTTCATCCAGAAATGACCATCAGGATACTGGCAGATTAGCCACGGAGTCCAGAAACATGGAGGTGGTGCTGGCAGAGAGCTCAGCGAGTCTGGGGTGTGGGGGATAATAAGGAGGTGACGGGCCTTTGCCCCTGGGTTCTGGTGGGAGATGCAAAGTCCAGGGAGTGTCTTCACTTTCCACAGCCCTAGTACCATTCGTACGTGCTCCTCAGGACAGCTTAGTATCAGGGCTGCCAAACCAGAGAGAGCAACCCTGTGAGTAGAGGGCTGGGGTTCGGAGCCAGGTGCCATCAGCTTGTCTCCTCTGGAAAAAGCGAGGAAGCTGGAGACTGGGTTCAGTCACACCTGTGTGACTCATCTAACATGACTAAAACAGCAAAACAGCAGCAGCAAGAGGGGTAGGGCCAGAGCACGTTACTGTTCATCCAATAAACCAAAATGGAACCCAAGGCTATCTCGACTCCACTCCCTCCCCATCGCACCCCGTGAATCAAACAGTCAGAATCCCCCTGCAGAGTGCTAGGTCGACTGCTTCTCTCCCTAGATGCCAAAGCCAGCCAGCTCCTACCTGGTCACTCTGTCCCTGCTAGCCCTCCCCTGCAATCTACCCTCAGCAAACACCAGAATCAATTCTCCAATTGAGTAGACCTCCAATTACAGGTCTAATCATCACTCCTGATTCAAAAACAGCCTCCATGACACCCACTGCTCAGTGGTCTCCAGTGCCCACAACACCCTCAGCACTTATTAAAACCTGGCGCAATCAGACTTGTCTACCCTACCTGGCATCCTCATCCTCTCCGTCATTCATCTGACACTAACTACACGGGCCCACTCACTTCTTATGAACTACTGAGTTCTTTTATGCCTTTCTGATTTCATTTACCTTATTTCAACTAAATGGAATGTCTTTCCAAGTTTGTTAAATCCTTACTGATATTTCAAAGTCAAGCTTAAATGTTACTGTCTCGCTGTAACATCTACGGACTATGCCAATTATCTTGCTGTTCTCACTGTTCACTGAACCCAGGGTAGGCAAGGTGCATGGGGAAGCTGGAAGAAAACTCGAGAAGCTGTAGGTACTACAGACACATTTATCCTCTCCTGACTGGTGCAGCTGCCATAACGTAGCCACCAGGGATTTTCAGGTGGAGCTTATATGCTTACAGAACAAAAGTAGCCCGTGGTCCAGCGTACATGCGCAGTGCTATGAGTGATCTCTGCTGCTGCGTAACCACACATTTACGAAACGAGGGGTGAGAGCAAGGGCTGTGGGGCGACAGAGCCTGACCACCGCCCTCTTGGTTGACTGGCTCTCTCCCTCAGGTCACTTTCTCTAAGAAGTCTCCTGGATCTCTCCTTCTACAACACTTCATCCTGCTGTGAAGCAGAACTGAAATTAAAATACCTCTGGACTCAAAAAAAAAAAAAAAAAAAGCAAGCATGTGTGTGCATACACACAACAAAAACAACTAGGACAGACAATTCAGTTTACTCCCAAATTTCTAAATCCATTTTGAAGGCATTTACAGAGGATCATAATCTTACTTTTGACATCCTCAAAGTTTGTCCAAGAAAAACAAAGTGGTGTCTGGTAATAACAGGTAATTATCTGGGCCACAATGGACAGCCATGAATCACAAGCACAAAATCTATTTTCTTATTTATGACTGAAAAAGTACAGCTCTGCTCCAGACACACACATCAAAGGCAGCTGAAAATCCAGTGTTCATTACATTGGTTCATATGCAAAAACTAAATGGCATTCCCTTGCCATGAAGCATCATCTACATATCTTCAAGCATGGACAAACCATTATCTCAGGAGATCAGTAAGCCATTTAAATTTCAAATATAAGAGTATCTGCTTTCCACATTCCAACATCCACAATCCACATGACAGTACCCACCCACAAGGTATGCACTCCGTAATTATCTATGGAATGAATCCTGGAAGATGTCTCTTTTCAACCCACCTCCAGTCAGAAGCATCTTGCATTACAGATAATGTTTTAATATTTAAAGTCAGAAATACATGAAATATATTACTATCATTCTCAAGAAAGACTCTAAGCCTCAAAAAAACAGAATTTAGTTCATGAACATTTCAGTTTCATAACTCAGGCTAAATTAACAAGGATACTTTTAAAGGGAAACTTTCATCTATAGTTGTCATTAAGTGCCTATGGATTTTCCTCACAAGGATTTTACAAACGCGATAAAGCAACAGTCTGAAATTCTGTCTTAAGATCTTTCTTATATAAATACACTGAACAGAGGTTAACAAAAGTCTGACTTTGCTGTCATAAGCCTCCTTTTTAAATTAAAACAATATCCAGCCTTTACAATATACAGGCATATAAGAGTGAAAGAGGTAAGGAATAAAAAGTGAACCTATCTAAAATTACACACCACAAGCTAATTTTATCTTTTGAAAGCAGAATGACAGAAGCAGGAGGTAAAGGAGCTATTATTACTCAAGTAAGGAAAATTAATACAGATACAGAATAAGCCATTTTTAAGGCAATATCCTTACCCAAGCACACTAATAATGGAGGATTCAGTGATATAAATAGACAGATGATAAAGGCCGACAGCACTGGAGCAGAACTTTACACAAACACACGGGCATGGGCAGAGGGGCCACAAATCATTACACACTGGCTCTTAGCCTTAGCTCCACACTTAAAACCTGTTAGGTACCGATCAGGGCTATAGGTTTGCTAAAAAGGAATCATACAAAAATCTGCTGTGTTGCTAAACGGTAGTTTCTAAACATCGTTAGTTTCACAATTCATGCCAAATTAACAAGGGTATTTTTAAAGGAAAGCTTTCATCTATAGTGGTCATTAAGTGCCTAGAAAGAAAATAACCCCATTTAAAATCACACCAAAAGAATAAAATACTTAGGATAAAACTTAACCGAGGAGGTGAAAAGCCAATACTCTGAAAACTATAAAGCATTCATGAAGGAAATTGAAGATGATACAAAGAAATGGAAAGATATCCCATGTTCACGGACTGAATGAAATAATTTTATCAAAATGTCTGCACTACCCACAGCAATATACAGATTTAAAGCCATTCATATCAAATTCCTATCCATGACATTTTTCACAGAACTAGAACAAACAATCCTAAAACGTGTATGGAACCACAGAAGACTCCATATAGCCAAAGCACTCTTGAGAAAGCAGAGATGGAGGAATCGCGATCCAACTTGAGACGTACTACAAAATGATAATACTGGCATAAAAACAGATATACACATGAACAGAACAGAGTGCCCAGAAATATACAGTTATTCATGACACAGGAGGCAAGGCTACACAATGAGGGAAACTGCCACTTCAGTAAATGGTATTGAGAAAACCGGACAGCCACATGCAAACAAACAAATCACATTTTCTCACACCACGAACAGAAATTCAAAAGGGATTAAGGACCTATATGTAAGAAAACACAAGAACTGCACTCTTTCACATTAATTTTAGCAGTGTTTTTTGTCTCTGTCTTCTCAGCAAGGGAAACGAAAGCAAAAATAAATACACGGAGCTACATCAAACCAAAAATCTCTGGCACAGCAAAGGAAACATCATGAAAACAAAAGTGTAACCAACTGAACATAAGATGTTTGCAAATAATACGGCTAATATGGGTTAATATACAAAATACATTCATACAACTCAAGAGCAAACAAACAACCTGAATAAAAACTGGGGAGAGGACTCAAACAGGCATTTTCCCAAAGAAGACACCCAGACGTGAAGAGGCACGTGGAAAGACGCTCAGCATCACCAGTCGAAGTGCAAATCAAAGCCACAACAAGATGTCACCTCACATCTGTCAAAATGGCTATCCTCAAACAGAGGAGAAGAAAGCGTTGGCCAGGCTGTGAAGAAGCCTCATGCGCTGGGTTGGTGGGAGTGTAAGTTGGTGCTGCCACTACGGAAAACAGTACAGAGGTTCCTCAAAAAAAACCTAAAAGTAACTACCGTATGATTCAGAAAGTCCACTCTGGGTATATATCTGAAGTAAACAAAAACAGTAATTCAAAAAGATACACGCACCCTGCCAAAGTTTATGGCAGCTTTATTTACAATAGCCAAGATATGGAAACAATCCAAGTGTCCATCAACAGAAGAACAGATACACAAGATGCGGGGTGTGTGGGTGTGTGTAGATACACACACACGTACACACACAGATACACACACATTCACACACAATGGAATACTACTTAGCTATTATGCAGAATAGAGTCTGCCTCTTGCAACAATATGGATGGACCCATAGGGTATCATGCTTAGTGAAAAAAGTCAGACAAACAAAGACAAATACTGTATCTTTTCACTTATATGTGCGTGCTAAGGTACTTTAGTAGTGTCCAACTCTTTACGACCCCACGGACTGTAGTCCACCAGGCTCCTCTGTCCATGGGATTCTCCAGGCAAGAATACTGGAGTGGGTTGCCATGCCCTTTTCCAGGTATCTTCCCAACCCAGGAATCAAACCCACATCTCTTATGTCTTCTGTACTGGCACACGAGTTCTTTACCAGTCTTGCCACCTGGGAAACCCTATTATAAATAGGATTTAACAAAGAAAGCAAATGAATGAAAACAACAAAACAGAAACACACTCACAGATACAGGCATCAAGCCAGTGGTTACCAGCAGTGAGGGCGGGATGGGATGAGTCTTATCGGGGACGGGGAGGAAGAGGTACGACTACTGCATATAAATCACAAGGACGCAACGTACAGAACAGGAAATACAGAACTACTTTATAATAATGTTACATGCAGTACAATCTATAAATATTGAATCACTATGTTGCACACCCGAAACTAATACAATCAGTTCGGTTCAGCTCAGTCATGTCCAACTCTTTGCGACCCCATGGCCTGCAGCACACCAGGCCTCCCTGTCCTTCATCAACTCCTGGAGTTTCCTCAAACTCATGTCCATTGAGTCGGTGATGCCATCCAACCATCTCATCCTCTGTCGTCCCCTCTCCTCCCACCTTCAATCTTTCCCAGCATCAGGGTCTTTTCAAATGAATCAGTTCTTCACATCAGGTGGCCAAAGTATTAGTTTCAGCTTCAGCATCAATCCTTCCAATGAATATTCAGGACTGATTTCCTTGAAAATGGACTGATTCAATCTCCTTGCATTCCAAGGGACTCTCAAGAGTCTTCTCCAACACCACAGTTCAAAAGCACCAGTTCTTCAGTGCTCAGCTTTCTTCACAATCCAACTGACATCCATACATGACTACTGGAAAAACCATAGCTTTGACTAGACCTTTGTTGGCAGAATAATGTCTCTGCCTTTTAATAAGCTGTCTAGGTTGGTCATAAATTTTCTTCCAAGAAGCAAGCATCTTTTAATTTAATGGCTACAGTCACCATCTGCAATGATTTTGGAGCCCCCCAAAATAAAGCCCCTGTTTTCACATCGATTTGCCGTGAAGTGATGGCACTGGATGCCTTGATCTTCGTTTTCTGAATGTGGAACTTTAAGTCACCTTTTTCACTCTCCTCTTTCACTTTCATCAAGAGGCTCTTTAGTCCTTCTTCGCTTTTTGCCATAGGGGTGGTGTCATCTGCATATCTGAGGTTATTGATATTTCTCCTGGCAATCTTGATTTCAGCTTGTGCTTCACCTAGCCCAGAGTTTTTTATGATGTACTCTGCATGTACGTTAAATAAGCAGGGTGATCACGTACAGCCTCAACATACTCCTTTCCCTATTTGGAACCGGTCTGTTGTTCCATGTCCAGTTCTAACTGTTGCTTCCTGACCTGCATACAGGTTTCTCAAGAGGCAGCTAATACAAGAGTTTAAGTCAGTTATTTGTTGCTGTTTAGTTGCCGAGTCATGTCTGACTCTTTTGTGACCCCATGGACTGTAGCCTGCCAGGCTCCTCTATTCTTGCCTAGGATTTCCCAGGAAAGATACTGGAGTGGTCTGCCATTTCCTTCTCCAGAGGATCTTCCCAACCTGTGTCTCCTGCATCGGTAGGCAGGTTCTTTACCACTGAGCCACCAGTGAAGCCCAAGTCAATTATATTTAACTTAAAAATTTTGAAAAATTTAAAAAGCAATAATTCTGACATGTCTCCAGACTCATGTTAATTTACCAAGAAGTTTTCAACTACCTGAACCTGAATGGGAATAAACAGGACTTAGAGGACCCTTATGGGAATTAGACAGACAATTCTCTCATTTCTTATTATGTTGGTATGGTGTCGATGTGTTTACACTGAAAAAAACATACACTTAAAGAGGGATTTTTTTTTTCAGTAATGGAATTAAAAAGTCACTGTATCTTATGAATTGCTGGTCTAGTTTTTAGTGAATTATATTTAGTGGAACAATAAAAACTACATGGAAACATTTCTGGATATAAGGAAGCACTATAATACTACATTCTGTCAATGATTTATTCTGTAGATACAATGAAAGTTAGAACCTAAGTGTTTTCTTGCTTCTCAGCACTGTTTCTCTAAAATAAAGAACTGGAAGAAGCTGAAATAAATTCTAAACTTGATGCCTTTTTTTTTTTTAATGTGAGGTACTGGTTTACCACAGCGTTATCATTTTGTGGCAAATAAATTCCTTCCTACCTATAAGAACAAAGGACATCACACAAGGACAATAAGGGTATCTTCAAAAAGGTTTCAGACAGTCATTTAAATTTTATCTTTTTAGGTAATAGATCACATGGTTATCTAGATATATTTTAATAAACCAAAAATATTCCAAGCTATAGGTCTCTGAATGAAGCTTTGATAGAACAACCTCAAAAACTGAATATCTATTAATAGTGTGGAGATCTGGGCTCTAAGCTGGGCTCTGGCACCGACAACTGAAAGCCCTTGGTTACCTCCATGTGCCATCAAACAGTTTTCTCATCTGTATATAAGGCGGTTGGATGAGATTACTCTTAAGGTCACTTTTTAGCTCTTGATTCTATGAAAGTCTTACTAATTAGGACAAAGGTTTTAAATTCAATTACTAATGTAAGACTATAGAAACTGGCCTTCCTAGCTTTTAACAGTTAAACTATAATAAAAGCACGTTGTTATTCATTTAAAACTTCTTGTACTTATTATAAAACATTTCTATATATCAGAAGAATCTGAATTTTTAAGATCTTATATTACAATGTTAGGGTATTTGATAGCCTAATTTTTTTTTATAGTAAGTACTCATTTAATTCAAATAATTTCACTCTCGTATTTCATCAGTTCTTGAAATATTCTAAGATCTCTGAAATTTGGATGCATCTTATAATTGATGGCATATCATGGTTAAATTAGCAGTTTTTCTTTCTTTAGTGGTATGTAAAATAATTGTACATACTACAAATAGGTAGCATCTAAGATCCAATATAATATGGTATCAATGATAGAAGCCACGGGAAACTGTAGCCCAGCTCTCTGTGAGCGAGACACTGCCTTGGCCTTGGCCTTCCCACTGTCCTTTCCAGCTTTGCCTCCAGCCATGGTCTCGGCCGCTCGTGCCCTCGGTCCCGC
>NW_011494893.1:384913-395732 GCF_000754665.1 Bison bison bison
GAGCCGCCCCGCCGCTAGCGCAGCACCGACCGCCGTTGCCGCCGCGGCCGCGAGAGCCCAGACAATCTGATAGCCTAATTATCCCTTTCATTTCTGAAAGTTATATTGCAAAGAATCCAAAGTTATCTTTGCAATATAACTTTACTGTCTAGGCTGCAGAGCTTTTACAGATACTTCTAGAAATAAATTATTAAAAGTAAACCACTATAATGGGCTTCCCTGGTGGCTCAGACAGTAAAGAACCCACCTGCTACTGTAGGAGTCATAAGAGACGTGAGACGCAGGTACAATCCCTGGGTTGGGGAGATTCCCTGGAGAAAGAAGTAACAATTCACTCCAGTATTCTTGCCTGGAGAATTCCAGGGACAGAGGAGCCTAGCAGGCTACAGTCCATGGGGTCGCAAAAGAGTAGGACACAACTTAGCAACTGAACAACAGCAACAAACCGTAATAACAGTTACCACAGACTAAAATATGCAATTATTCATTTTTAAAGACAAACCACAGGTTTTTTTCATTTCCCCAGTTTCATTAAAGAAGAAACAGAGAAAGAGATGAACAGAGAGAGGGAAGGAAGGAGAGGGGATGTATCATTTAGGTAAAAAGAGAGAATTTAACTATAGCGTAGAAATTCTCATTTAATTAATAAACCAAAGGAAAATGTGGAAAAGATACTAGAAACAAGCATGATATGTCATTTCTGTGTGATGGCACAATAAAAAAAATACAGATCTTATAATTTTCTGTGTTAAAGATCTGTTTTGCATTTTTTACCTTTCATTTAAGGTCTATAAAAATGCCCACAAGGTCAAGGAATTTTAAAGCATTAAAAGTAGTTTTTAAAACAATCTTCACAAACAGCTTTGAAAATATTCACCAAGCACTTGAGTATAACTCAGGAATCGGAAAGTAAACAGCTTCACAAAGCTTAAACTTTCACTCTGAAATGGTTATGCATTATTAATTTTAAGACACTACTTTTGAAAACAACAGTTTAATTGTCCTATATTATAACCTGCAAGAATTAGAATCTATTCAAAACCAAAGCAGACTGCAGGAGCCAGACTTCATGGGACTTGCCTAGGTCTTGTGTTTCTGTGTTCTTTTCAAAACACCAGGAAAGGAATTCAGAAATCAGCAAGTAAAATAAATTAACAAAGTATTTTATCACCAAATCTAGTAGGAAATTATTCATTACTGATAGAAATAGAATTGTGGGAATTTACTGAGTATGTAAAAATAAAGGCTGCCAAGTTAGTGTTTATTGCCTTATTAACAAATGAACATTCAAAGTCAAAGAATATGAACCTCCCCTCTTCACAAGATTTTAACTCACTGTACTAGCCTTTTATGATCTCTTCTTCCTCTTCTTAAACTAATAAAGCAATAAGAATTATTTTCTAAATAGAATACTGGAATACCATGGGGAAAACAAGGGAATTTGGTTTACATAAATTACCCATAAAAACATCTTGGTCCACATCAACTTGACTGTTTCTTTGAATCCCTGTGTGAATAAGCAGCGCTGGGCCCCAGCTCTGCCCACCGTGAGCCAACACCAGCTTTGGGGTGCCCTGGAGCCTGCACCCAGCCCTGTCAGCCATGGGCCCCACCCAGTGGTGGGCTGGCATCAGCTCAAGGACCCCCAGGACCCTGCAGAAGATACTCAGGAATCTGCTCTACCCACCAGGGAACCCACTGGGCCCAGTCTCCGCCCAGGTCTGTAAATACAAATCTACACTAGTTTCAGGCTCCTCAGTATTCCACTGTATGGGTACATCATCAAAACGGCATTCAGATGGCTTCTGATTTTTTGTTATTGGACCATAACAATGAACACTTGACCACAAAAGATTTTTGCACATTTACCCAGCTATTAATATTTCCTTTCAAAACATTCAAAGAGGGATTGCTGCCAAAGAGTGTGACATGAATACCAAACTGGCCTGCACACTATCATACACCCTCCCACCAGCAATGGTGGGCGGCAGCAGCCCGTCTAACCTGCAGCTATCTGACAGGCAAAGCACAAGCGACAGTTTCAACCTACACTGTGTGTGATCCCATCTTCAACCCCTTTGCACCTTTTTATCAGGTTTAACTCCCTTAATTACAAACCTCTAACGCGAATGCTCACTCCCTGCCACACTGCCCAAGTCTCCCAGTCACTACTGTTCTTCACGTTGCTTATGGTGCTCCTGAGGGCTTCCCAGGTGCTGCAGCAATACAGAACCCACCTGCCAAGCAGGAGATGCAGGTTCCATCAATCCCTGGGTCAGGAAGATCCCCTGGAGAAGGGAATGGCCACCCACTCCAGTATTCTTGCCTGGGAAATCCCATGGACAGAGGAGCTACAGACAGTCCATGAGGCTGAAAGAGAGTCAGGCATGACTTGGCAACTAAACAATAACAACGGTGCTCTTGGCCCTCCAGAGATTTTTAGTCTTTTAACAGCAAGCCTACTGACCTTTTCTTTGCTACTCTACAGTCACGCATTCAAAGTCAAGTCCTCTTATTTTAATGCTGTTTTACCTTTAAGATTATCTAACTCATTTGGAATCCATTTTAGAGTACTGAGAATAGCTGGCTGACCACAATACCATCTCACCAAATAGCCCAGCTCCCCCACTGACCTGAATGCCGCTCTCATCACTGACGCAAGTTCTCACCAAATAACCCAGCTCCCCCACTGACCTGAATGCCACTCTCATCACTGACGCAAGTTCTCGTTTCAAGTCTGCTTCTGCACCGTCTTTCATCCTACTGATCTAATTTGCACCCGTGACATAATTTTACTTTATAATCAATTGTCTGACAGTACGAGTAATCTTTAACAAGTTACCTTAGCCAGAGCACACAGATACTGGTCCAGATGAACTCTAAAATATTTTATTTCATTGTAAAACTAATCCTACCAGGATCTGGATGGGAAGTATCACCACCCTGAAACACTTTATTATTTTTTCGTCTGTGTCTACTGACTCAAGTTCCAGTAGAGAAGGGGTTTTGTCTGCCCCATATACTGCTGTATACCCAGAATGCAGAACAGAGTGTCATACAATGAATGCTTAACACATTACTTGTTAAATGAACAAATGTATCAATTACACAGAATTTCTGGGTAATTTCAGAACAGTTAAAATATCTACAACGTTGAATCTTCCCACATACTCATCTCTTTTAATGACTCAGTTCAGTTCAGTTCAGTCGCTCAGTCGTGTCCAACTCCTCTCGACCCCATGAATCGCAGCTCGCCAGGCCTCCCTGTCCATCACCAACTCCCGGAGTTCACCCAGACTCCTGTCCATCAAGTCGGTGATGCCATCCAGCCATCTCATCCTCTGTCGTCCCCTTCTCCTCCTGCCCCCAATCCCTCCCAGCATCAGAGTCTTTTCCAATGAGTCAACTCTTTGCATGAGGTGGCCAAAGGACTGGAGTTTCAGCTTTAGCATCATTCCTTCCAAAGAAATCCCAGGGCTGATCTCCTTCAGAAGGGACTGGTTGGATCTCCTTGCAGTCCAAGGGACTCTCAAGAGTCTTCTCCAACACCACAGTTCAAAAGCATCAATTCTTCGGCGCTCAGCCTTCTTCACAGTCCAACTCTCACATCCATACATGACCACAGGAAAAACCACTGGCCTATAAAACCATCTCATTCTAGTACCATGTTGGGTATAATTATTGGGTGTGATCTGGGTATTATTTGGGTATGATTATTTCCTTCATGATCATGAAAGTGAAAGTCGCTCGTTTGTGTCCAACTCTTTGCAACCCCGTGGACTACACAGTCCACAGAATTCTCCAAGCCAGAATACTGGAGTGGGTAGCCTTTCCCTTCTCCAGGGGATCTTCCCAACCCAGGGATCGAACCCAGGTCTTCCACATTGAAGGCAGAGGCAGATTCTTTACCAGTTGAGACAAAAGAGAAGCCCTAACCCTAACCATGATTCTGGGTCTGTGGTTTATAAACCTGAATGATTCTGGGTCTACAGTTTATAAATCTTAAGACAATTTTAGTGTATTTTTCAGAAAGTCAGTTATTTTGTTCTGATTTTCAAGTTGACTATCACACTACTTTCTCCCAGAGCCATGGTTCTATTGTGTTCTTCATTGCCTTGAGCATCTGTAAACGTCTCTTCGTGGCTCAACTCATCAAGACTTTGTTTTAATGACCTTTTATAACAGTCCTGATGTAAGCTATACATTCTATCTTCTTTTTCAGGAACAACATTACTAATTCATTTCTGACAACTTCAACATGTGTTCATTCCTCTTCCTTGTATTTTATTTTGCTTTTCTATCTGTCTGGACTGAACACTTAGTTAATTTGTTCTAATCCAATATAATTCTCACTCTTGATGCCCCACAGGTAAGGATTTTTTTCCTCTGGCTTACTTCAAGATGTTCTCTTTGTGATTCTCTGCGGTTTGAATGTAACATGGTCAAATGCAGATTTTCTAGCACTGATCCTGCCTGGTCTTCTCCAAGCTTCCTGGATCTACAGATTGTTTAATACTGGAAGAGTCTCAGTCACTATTGTTTCACGTCGTTCCACAGAGAGGCCCTCATGCAAAGGAGACTCACCTACCTGCTACCTAGACCCCACCCCCCATGTTCATCCCTCCACCCCTCCACCCTGTCCCCTAAACTGTATGCTGAATAAGAAAACAACAACAACAAAAACCCTTTAAAGTGGTTTCTAACAGTAGTTCCTTATGAGGTCACAGCGAGAAACGGGCCAACAGTAGCTGGAGATAATCCACAGTGGTTTTCTGTTTTGGTCACAAGACCCCTTAAACTCTTTTTTAAAAAAGAGAGGGGGTACCCCCCAAAGGGCCTTTGGTTTATGTAAGTGATAGCAATTAATATTTACTTTATTAGAAATCAAAACCTGTAGGATGCTTCAGGGCTTCCCAGGTGTTGCCAGTGGTAAAGAATCTGCCTGCCAGTGCAGAAAACTAAGAGATGTGGGTTCAGTCTCTAGGTTGGGAAGATCCCCTGGAGAAGGAAATGGCAAGCCGTTCCAGTGTTCCTGCCTGGAGAATCCCGTGGACAGAGGAGCCTGGCGGGCTACAGTCCGTGGGTTGCAGAGCATCGGACATGACAGAGCACACACACAACACAGGATGCTTCAGTGGCTTTTCTACTTCTAGTGTGGAAAGCTGAAAAAGCTCATAATGTCTACACTCTAACTCCTTTCCTTTAAGCTAAGTGATTGGTCCAACTTTGCCAACAAAGGTCCGTGTAATCAGAGCTATGGTTTTACCAGTAGTCATGTACGGATGTGACAGTTGGACTATACAGAAAGCTGAGCACTGAAGAATTGATGCTTTTGAACTGTGGTGTTGGAGAAGACTCTTGAGAGTCTCTTCGACTGCAAGGAGATCCAACCAGTCTATCCTGAAGGAAACCAGTCCTGAATATCCATTGGAAGGACTGATGCTGAAGGTGAAACTCCAATACTTTGGCCACCTGATGTGAAGAACTGACTCACTGGAAAAGACCCTGATGCTGGGAAAGATTGAAGGTGGGAAGAAAGGGGACGACAGAGGATGAGATGGTTGGGTGCACATGAGTTTGAGTAAACTCCGGAGTTGGTGATGGACAGGGAGGTCTGGCATGCTGCAGGCCATGGGGTCGCAGAGTAAGACAAGACTGAGCGACTGAACTGAACTGAAGTGATTGGCCTCAAAGTGATGCCACGAATTAGCTGATAGGGTGATACTCTAAATGTTCTGAAAAGAATGCAAGACCAAGAGAACATTTAAACAAAGTGGTTAAAAAAAAAAAAGACATAGGTAGGCATACGCGTGTGCGTGCACACACACACACACATATTTAGCTAAATATTTGTCATTTCAGAATACTTACTGCCAGAAACCTTTTCTATAAATTTTAAATTATATATATATTTTTATATATACATATTACATGTACTTATATATTGTAACTTTTATAATACATGTATTTAGCAACTAAATACATAAACTTAGCAACTAAACAACCAAAAATACCTATACACACATATATATGGATGTAGGTGTGTATACACACACATAACACAATACACAAAGCTTCCACGGGATAGCTTCCTGACCAGATGTTTAGAAAAGCTGCAGCCTGCATAGCAAGCGACCTTCCTGGACAAGACCCTGTTGTGAAGAAAGAGCAAAACCTGCCCAGCTGGCAGCAGCTCAGCACAGAGAGCCTTGAGTTACTAGGGAAGCCCCAGAGAGCCTCCAGGAACAGGTAAGCCTGGTCCTGACCTTGGAGGCCTGGGACCCCCAGGAGTGACACCGGGCAAGCACCACTGTCCTTCCTGGCCCCTGGGGCCACAGCCAACCTGCAGGTCCAGATGCAGGAAACAGGCCGGCCACCTCAGCCAGCTGTGTTTGAAGAGTATCAGCTTCCTCAAAGTGGGCCTAGAAAGTCCTAGAAAAGTGCCCCAAAGCTGGCAAGAAGTGACTGACTCTTGTTTCCTGCAATCAATTGAACGGAAATTCAACCTCTAAGCTAGTAATTTATATGAGCACTTTCAACTTTTGCAAATAAAAAAATATAATTCCGTTTTAATAAAATTAATAATTAGATAATCTATACACTGGTAAATATGTTACTATATAGTTTATATATATATTGATTTTTAGAATGTACAGAAAAAGTTTAGCATTCTAAAATGCTGAACAGTTTGATTAGTAATGGTAAGACATTAGAGATTAGCTTGTCCACAGTCACAGGTAGAGAGCAGCAGAGTTGAGATTCAAAACCAGGCCTCTGGGCCACGATATTCGATTCTCCATGTGATTTTTTTTAATTTTTATCATGGAAATTTTAAACATACGTAAAAGAACAGAGCCCAGCATAAGGAACCTCCCCATTCCCATTTTGTCCATTTTCAACCACATCTCCTCCTCAACATGTTTACGCCGTTTTCAGTGAGCGCTTTAAAGCAAATCCCAGGTACACCGTCTTACCCATAAACACTTCAGTGTGTGATTCTGTAAAGGGATACGCTAACTGTGCTTAAGAATTCCTGGGAGCATCAGGTTATCACTATCACCACAAACACAGAACCCCTCAAAAAAGGACACAAAGAGGAAATATAGGATTGCAGCACTTAAAAAAAAAAAAAAAAAAAAACTTCTGACATAGCTAACTTCTAAAATCTTCTGATTGTGGCTCAGACGGTAAAGAATCTGCCTGCAATACGGAGACTTGGGTTAGATCCCGGGGTTGGAAAGATTCCCTAGAGAAGGGAATGACTACCTGCTCCAGTATTCTGGCCAAGAGAATCCCACGGATTGTGTAGTCCATGGGATCACAAAGAGTCGGACACGACTGACAGCCTTTCATTTTCAAGGCCAGGATGGAAAGCAAGCAAGGGACAGGAGGGAGGCTTTTCTTCTCAGATCATTTACCGAAGCTCAGGGTTAACATCAGCAGGAAAAGCAGAACAACCAGCCACCTACATGAGCTCCTCTGGCAAGTGTCAATGGCCCAGCCTTTCCTTCCTAACAGGCATTGGCAACACTAACTCCATCCCAGCAAGACTGCTGGGAAGAGGAAGAAGTGAAAAGTGGAAAACCCAACACCACCACCAGTCCACCTGTGCTCACCTAAATCACAAGACACTTAACCTTCTCTGCGAGAATGTTCAGGAATGATTGAGGAATGCAATTGAGAAACTATTGCTCAATTATTTACAATGAAAAAATTAGGGGAAAAAGATATTGTCCTAAATTTATATTACTGCATAAAAACAAAGTTTCATTTGTCCCATGGTGACATGGGCTCAGCACAAGTACTTCCATATGGGGCCTGTTGTCTCTTTTTTTTTGATAGTCTTGACTTGTCAGATCTTTACTACGTAGTCTTTACTTGTGTAATCTTTACTATGAATAGGTCAATATGACTGTTAACAAATATAACTACAGTAAATGGGTATGCCAAAATCACTGTAGATTTTCAAAAAAGGTCAAGGAATCAACTGTCAGTTTAAACTGGTCACTTTTATTGAAATTGTTAAACATGACAGAATGTCACTTAACTCCCAGATTCCTTTACATGAGTAGAGCTGGATTAATTTGACCCAAATTTTACATAATACCTTTCCCAATTTCTAAAAATGCATCAACTTCGTCACTTATCTTAAAACTTCTGCTTTAACTGCCTAGCTCTACCTCAAAAGAAACTTCCCCAAGGCCACAAATCTTGACACAGTGAAAGCAAAATCCCGCCGCACTCAGCAGCGCCATCATTTCTGAGCCTGGGGATCAAACGGGGAGACGCCTCCGGAGGAGGCTGCAGCCCAGCTGTGAAGGATGAAGCTGCGGCAGCGGAGCCGGCTTAGGAGGAGCTCTGGGCTCAGTCCCGGCATCTGAAGCAACGTAAACAGTCGTCCTCCCTCCCATCCAGCCTGTTAGCAGCCTCTCGGCTGAGGGAGACCACACACTCGGACCACACAGCGCCAGCTCAACTCGCACGCAACGTCCACCAGCTGTCACTGGGGGGAGGGGAAGGCAGGAGGAGACGGGCGGAGGGGAGGGGCGTCCACCAGTGTCACTCCGGAGGGAGGGAGGGGAGAGGGAGACGGGCGGGGGCGGGGCGCGCCGCCGTGAAGTGCGGGTTCCTGAGAACACACGCCGCCAGGCCCGGTGTGGCCTTGACCTGCACTCCCCCAACCAATTTAGTAGCTGATGAAGGATTAACAAAGCATCCATTTACCATCAATTAACCTCCTGTCCATCACAGGTCAAAAGAGAAAATTACCATTATAAAAGCCTTTCATTAAGATAAAGACCGATACGTTTTCTTATAATCTATAATAAATACTTAAATAAGGGCACATTCTTTTAGATTTATATTACCGTTGATTTTAACCTGCCTTCCTCTTTTCCTTTAATGAAGCACACTACACGAATGTGAAGTGTTTCTGTAACAGAGGTCAGAAAACTTTAATTCTGAATTTTTTCCGTATTTCACTGTGGCACAATCTTTAATTTTCCAAAAGACTTACTGGTACAATAAAAGACAGTAAATGGTTTTTTACATAACTTCAGACTAAAGATACATAGAAAAACATAACAAGTAGTGGCATTAGGGGAGAAAAAGCAGAAAATGTAAGCCCAAAAACAGGATTAAAAGGATTTAAATCAATTTTAAAGGATTAAAGCACTTTTTTAAAACTATTTAGTATGGAAGAATTTTTATCTGAATGCAGACAAGAAATGTGAACAAAACAAGGGATCAGGTGACCTTTCCCAGTCAGGTGCTGAAACAGAGAAGAAGGCAGGCACAAACTGTAGAAGAAAGGCCACTGCTGAGGACACGACATAAACATCTGTCCCATCACTTCATGGCAAAGAGATGGGGAAACAAATGGAAATAGTGACAGATTTCATTTTCATGGACTCCAAAATCACTGCAGACAGTGACTGCACCCATGAAATTAAAAGATGCCTGATGCTTGTTAGAAAAACTATGAAAAACCTAGACAGTGCTTTAAAAAGCAGAGACATCACTTTGAGGACAAAAGTCCACATAGTCAAAGCTATGGTTTTTCCAGAAGTCCTATATGGATGTGAGAATTGGACCATGAAGAAGGCTGAGTGCTGAAGAACTGACGCTTTTGAACTGTGAAGTTGGAGAAGACTCATTAGAGGACAGCAAGGAGATCAAACCAGTCAATCATAAAGGAAATAAACCCTGAATATTCATTGGAAGGACTGATGCTGAAGCTCCAATAAATTGGCCACCTGATTCAAAGAGCTAACTCATTGGAAAAGACCCTGATGCTGGAAAAGATTGAGGGCAGGAGGAGAAGGGGATGACAGAGGATGAGATGGTTGGATGCTATCACCGACTCAATGGACATGAGTTTGAGTACACTCTGAGAGATGGTGAAGGACAGGGAGGGCTGGCACGGTGGAGTCCATTGGGTTGCAAAGAGTCGGACACAACTGAGCAACTGAACAACAATAATGCAACAAAAGTTATCATACACCCCCTGCCTAATCACAGCACTTTACAAGCGGATAAGGTCCTAAACAATTCACAGAAGCAAAACTAAAGGCCAACCTTGCCAAAAACAGGCCATTGGCAAGAGGCAGAGGGCCAGCTCTTCAGGGTTGCAGGACTCCTGAGAGCTACCCTACGGCAGGCACACCCTAGGTTGGGCCAAGGACCTACACTGTGCAGCTTACATTCTAACAAAGATCCAGGCTTCCTGAGTCCCGCAGTCCACCGTCCTTTCCATACTGGCACCAAGCTGTAAGTGGGAAAGAGCAAGCAGAAGGAACCACTAACACCAAAACCAAAACTTAATCCAAAATGTATAGTCCACCCCAGTCTTAAATGCCACAAACAGTATTAAAGGAACTCAGCAGTGGCCACAGGACTGGAAAAGGTCAGAGTTTTCATTCCGATCCCAAAGAAAGGCAATGCCAAAGAATGCTCAAACTACCACACAATTGCACTCATCTCACATGCTAGTAAAGTAATGCTCAAAATTCTCCAAACCAGGCTTCAGCAATATGTGAACCATGAACTTCCAGATGTTCAAGCTGGTTTTACAAAAGGCAGAGGAACCAGAGATCAAATTGCCAACATCCACTGGATCATGGAAAAAGCAAGACAGTTCCAGAAAAACATCTATTTCTGCTTTATTGACTATGCCAAAGCCTTTGACTGTGTGGATCACAATAAACTGTGGACAATTCTGAAAGAGATGGGAATACCAGACCACCTGACCTGCCTCTTGAGAAGCCTGTATGCAGGTCAGGAAGCAACAGTTAGAACTGGACATGGAACAACAGACTGG
>NW_011494893.1:395873-396418 GCF_000754665.1 Bison bison bison
ACAGGCTTAAAGCTCAACATTCAGAAAATGAAGATCATGGCATCCGGTCCCATCACTTCATGGGAAATAGATGGGGAAACAGTGGAAACAGTGTCAGACTTTATTTTTCTGGGCTCCAAAATCACTGCAGATGGTGACTGCAGCCATGAAATTAAAAGACGCTTACTCCTTGGAAGAAAAGTTATGTCCAACCTAGATAGCATATTCAAAATCAGAGACATTACTTTGCCCACAAAGGTCTGTCTAGTCAAGGCAATGGTTTTTCCCGTGGTCATGTATGGATGTGAGAGGTGGACTGTGAAGAAGACTGAGCACCGAAGAATTGATGGTTTTGAACTGTGGTGTTGGAGAAGACTCTTGAGAGTCCCTTGGACTACAAGGAGATCCAACCAGTCCATTCTGAAGGAGATCAGCCCTGGGATTTCTTTGGAAGGAATGATGCTAAAGCTGAAACTCCAGTACTTTGGCCACCTCATGCAAAGAGTTGACTCATTGGAAAAGACTCTGATGCTGGGAGGGATTGGGGGCAGGAGGAGAAGGGGACG
>NW_011494893.1:396518-399295 GCF_000754665.1 Bison bison bison
AGGAGAAGGGGACGACAGAGGATGAGATGACTGGATGGCATCACTGACTCGATGGACGTGAGTCTGAGTGAACTCCGGGAGTTGGTGATGGACAGGGAGGCCTGGGGTGCTGGGATTCATGGGGTCGCAAAGAGTCGGACACGACTGAGCGACTGAACTGAATGAAGCTTTTGAACAAACGCAGTACAATTTTCCAGGAAAAAAAACAATACACAAACAGCCTTATTAAGTCAGTTCCAAACTCCTCTTCCTGAACTCCAGGCATTCCATAATCTAAAATGCACTCACATCTCAGCCCTGGGCCTCTGTTCCTAGTAAGCCAGCCAGACATTCATGTGCCTTCTCTCCAGAGGGCCACATTCTCCATTAGGGTCTGATTTCCCTGCTGCTGCTGCTGCTAAGTTACTTCAGTCGTGTCCGACTCTGTGTGACCCCATAGACGGCAGCCCACCAGGCTCCTCTCCATCCATGGGATTTTCCAGGCAAGAGTACTGGAGTGGGGTGCCACTGCCTTCTCCACTGATTTCCATGAAGCCTTCCCAATTCCTCCAACCCCAAAACATCCTCTCCCCTCTCCGAATTCCTATTGTATTTACACTGAATATTGCAGCTTAGTTCTTGGCTATTTAATGGAGAAGACAAAAATATCCCCTTCTGAATCCAGACCACTTTTATTTCTAACATGTGTCAGACATATGTTAAAATTGGGAGACACAAAAATGACTAAGACTAATCCCTGTCTGGCAAGAGCTTCTTCTTTTGACAGACGTGTAAATAGCTACAACCCCTAAGATAACACAGGACAAGTGCTAAGTGGTTACAGGATCCACTGATTTGGAAACTTTCAAAGCAGGAAACTCTGAGATAATCTAGTTTTCTATATTCTCAGGAACAAGGAAACTGAGGCCCAAAAAGACTGCTAAACAGCTCAGCCCACACTACAAAGCAGGGAGTGGCAGCACATGGACCCGGAGGTGGAGCTTCAACTCCACCTCCAAGTTCCCAGACTGCAGTCTAAGGATGCCTGCGGGTGTGCACAGCTCCAAGGCGTGTGATTTCTCCACAGTCGCTGGAAGTTTGTGTGTTTGTATCAATATTTCTTTTAAGCTAACATAACAGTGTGGAAAATCACGTGACTGTAACTCAATACTTCCACCACGCGGTCTTACCAGGGCACCATGCACTCCAGGGGACCCAGGAACACCTTCCTGGGACTCTGAGAACAAGCAAGACCCTAGCACACTGCTCACCAGAGTTACTAGCGCTACTTCCCATTCCGGTCCATCTAAAATCCTCTTAAATCCTAAATTTAGGCCAATCTAAAATTGGCATAAAACTCACCTACTCAGCAAACATGTTAGCTCCACTCTGTGGAGGTGCTGATCTAGGAATCCTGGCTAGATGAGATGAGTAGACTAGAGAAAGGGCGAAAAGTAATGGAGACACTAACTGTACAAGGATGCCAGGCCTGACACTAGAAATTGTTCTATATGTATTCAAGGACTGCCTGTGCAAAAATGTTAAGTACTAATTTCATTTCCCACTAGGTTTATCCATAACAGGCTCTCAAATTTTCGTGGAATGAATGTAAATTTAACTTGTCAGGTTAATATCTTTTAGAGAGGTAATTTTCAAAATGATATTCGGTTTAGGAAATTAAATACCTGAAAAGATCATTTTCTGAAACTTCCAAGCATTGCTCCATGTTACACTGGGGGACTCTCTGTTTAAAACCACAAAATTTTTACTCAACCAGACAGAAAAGAAGATTTCAGTACTAAGCACACATCACCCTCTTTCTATTGTCTCCCTTTGGGTCAGCAACTTTTAACACAGAGGTCCCTTAGGAAGCTTTCTGCTTCCAATCCCAGTGCCCTAACACCAAGCCTGCCTAGAAAATACTCAAAATATTACTATGCATTGGAAAAGGAATCCACACAATCTCGGCTAGAATTAGCTTTTCAAAACAGTACACTCAAATGAACTCGCTAAGATTTTTTAATATTTTTAAAAATTTTTTCCTTATAAGTTTACTCAGACTGAAAAAAAAAAAAAGACGTTTTCTCACACATATTAGCAGGAGCAGTCTTCAGCGATGTAAGAAAAGCTTACTTCCACTCAGACAGCTGTTTCTTAGGAGAGTACACAAGAGTTCGGGCCCCAGGGCCTCACTGCAGGCTGTCACTGGCCGATAAACGCCATTTCAGGCTACTTACACAAGCATTCTGAGCTTCCGTCTCCCCGTCTGTAAAACGCGGATGACACCGTCAACCCAGAGAAACACTGACGGGCACCGAGTAAGTCTCAGTACAGCTCTCCAGTGACGCAACCGAAGGAAACAAGCAAAACCTGCCTCTGGGATTCGCTCTTCACCAATAATTACTCCAGCTTCACAGAGTGACAGGTAAGCAGGTGCGCCAAGGGGCAGGAGAGGCCAACTGCAACCCATTCCCGAGCGTCAGCCCGCTCCTGGGGCGCTAGCAGAGAGGAGGGGCCGGACTCCGGGACGCCCGCAGCTGCCCAGGAAGCTGGGCCGGGGCTCCAAGACCCTCTCGGTTCCCTGGTAGGCAGGGCTGGGGCTCCGGGACGCCCGCAGCTGCACTCCAACAGTCCGGGCTGCAGAGCGACTCGGGCCTGACTGCGGCTGCCGGCTCCCCGCCCGCCGCCCGCCGCCCGCGCCCCCGGCAGCCTCTCCAAGGCCTTGGCCCCCACACCTACCTGCAGGCCCGCACGGACAGGGCCCCGCGCCGCGGCGGCCAGCGGCCCGCACCCTCACT
>NW_011494893.1:399843-401982 GCF_000754665.1 Bison bison bison
CGGGCTCGGCGCGCGTCCAGGGCTGAGGTTTGGCGGGGCAGGCCCGGGCCTCCGCCGCTGCCTGCCCGGCCCTTTTCTCCACGCGGCTGTGTGGTCACTCCAGCGGGTGCCCCAGCAGATGGGCCCGGGTCTTGCCCCGGGCCCTGGGGGTGTCGCGGTGCTGACCGCGGTAGAACGGCGCGCTGCGTCCGCCCCGCGGTGCAGCCGGGGGACCGGGCCTCCCTTCCCGGAGGTCAGGCAGAAGCTGGTGGCTGGCGGTTTCCTCAGAGCCGGATACGGGCTCGGGTTCGGGTTAGTCTCCCGTGACGGCAGGGCTCGAGCAGGCGCTGAGCGTCGCTCACGGTGTCTGCTGTATTATCCCATCTGCTGCTGGCACCTGGGACAGGCCTTTCAGAGGGAAAGCGCTGTGACAGAGGGGCCGGCGTCGCAGGACGCACTGCCCTGCCCCGCATCCCGCACCAAGAAGCCGCCATCCCCCTGGGATGGTAGAACGGCCTCAAGGGCACGGCTGTGGCTCTGGCCGGGAACAGCGTCTTGCAGCGCTGGGTGCAGTGCTGTGGGCCGCAAGGACTCCTGTGAACCTCATACCACACTGGTGCTGTGTCTCCAGTAGAGCCCTGGCTTCCGCGGCAGGGAAGGATGCTCTGCCAGGGCGTACGAAGGTCCCCTCAATCCTAAGCCCTCTCCTCTGGGCTCCTTATACAGGCGACAGAGAAATGACCCTTCTAATTAGGGGAAAATCGGGGCAGGGAGGGATACTTCTGGACTCAGGGCGCTCCCTGGGCATCTTTGCTGTGCCTGGTGATTCCAGCAAATGGGTGAAGCAGCACCCCTGGCCTGGCAGACATGGCAACAGGAGCTCAGACCCCACCAGGACAAAGGTCTGGTCTCATGGTCAAGCAAGCAGCCTAGGCTGGCTGGTGGAGAGTGAGGGAAATCCAGAATGAGTGGTAAAAGAGGAAGATAAATCTGGCCCCAGGCCCATAGCTCCACCTGTCAACACTCCTGGTGGGGTGTGACATCAGTGTGAAGAACCAAAAGACCACCTGAGCACAACAGGGCGCAGCCACGCTCACCAGAGCCCACCCCTCTGCTGCCCTCTGCTCTCACAGCTGTCCCTGTGCCTCGGGACTTCTCCCCTGGACACATGGCGGCTGAAAGCAGGCTGCAGCAAAAGACCAGCTGCCTGGCTCCCCGGGCAGCTGGAAAGTGGATCAGCATGTCCAGACCTCCCCTCCTGGCTGGGGCCCGGTACCCAGGGGCCCCCCTTCACCCACACCTCTTTTTGCTTCCTCTCCTTTCCCACTGACTTCCCCATCCCCTCCTGATGTTTCCTGGCCTCACTTCCCAAGTTAAATACTAGCGTGGAAACCATATCTCAGGGTCAGCTTCTGGGGAATCCAGCCAAGATAGTCATTATCACAGAAAGAAAAAAAAAAGGAACCTATACTTATTACAATTTGAATATGTGTTGAACACCTGTTAGAGAAATACATCCTGAGAAAAAGGTAATAATTTTGAACAAACACTCTGAGTTGTGGGACTTGGTGTGACTCAGTTTTCTCCCCCTCACCTCAGAGGGAATACTCCCTCCTGTGCGCAGTAACTCAGCTGCCCCAGGATCAGTCCCCTTAAACACAGGCAGCTGGCGGTACCGCCTCATGGTGAAGCTGAACCTGTTTCTTGTTGCTCTTTCTGTCTCCATGATGAGTCATTCCCAAGTCAGGCGATCCTGCCATTAAGCTGGTTTGAATGACTCTTGAGGACTCACAGGTCTCTCCTGGATCAAAAAGTGACAAGTAATACTGTATCCCTGAGACAACAATCAGAAGAAGGAGAGAGAGTCTTTTACTAATGTAAAAATTACTGGAAGTGTTTCCCTTCTTTTTTCTTAAACTTCTGGTCCACATCCTGGAGCCAGCTGGCAAATGTTAGTGCCATACATGCAGAAGCTGGCCGGAAATGAAAGCATTAAACCCCAAATTGCTGTAGTAGCTGTTGAAGCAATTAAATACCATTGTATAGCTTGTGTTTTCAATTCTGCATCAGATTTCGTTTGACCTAGAGAGGAAAAAATAATTCTGAAGCATGGAATTCCTTTGGTTTCAGTCAGGAAACACTGATGTCACAGTCCGCTAT
>NW_011494893.1:402082-412556 GCF_000754665.1 Bison bison bison
AGGTTTGTTGTTTTTATGAACATAAAGAGCATCTGAAGCGTTTCCTGCTACATGCATGTCAGTTCGCAATGGACCGTAGTCAGTACAGAGTCTAATCCTCAGACCAGTTGTAACCTGTCATATCTAGTGATCCTTTTTACCAAAGACTGACCGTTGTCTTGGAGAAGGCAATGGCAACCCACTCCAGTACTCTTGCCTGGAAAATCCCATGGACGGAGGAGCCTGGTAGGCTGCAGTCCATGGGGTCGCTAAGAGTCTGACACGACTGAGCGACTTCCCTTTCACTTTTCACTTTCATGCATTGGAGAAGGAAATGGCAACCCACTCCAGTGTTCTTGCCTAGAGAATCCCAGGGACGGGGGAGCCTGGTGGGCTGCTGTCTGTGGGGTCGCACAGAGTCCGATGCGACTGAAGCGACTTAGTAGTAGTAGTAGTAGACCGCTGTTTGTTCTGTTAATGCACAGTTTAACAAAGCCCCTTGCCGACAAATTCCTGTCTGTATTGTAGATAGCACAGAGCCTTACACAGCAGGTGTTCAACACATCAGGCCAGCTGCCTTGTAATAGCACTAACCACAACCTAAATAAGTGTTGAATCGAAAACTGAAACTACCATGACGATACGTTATGATAGTGGCAGAGTTGAGAGAAGGTCTGTGTCAACATATGCCACGGCTCACTTAGAAGCAACAGTGGTGAGCCAAGCGTGCTCTAAATCGTGACGATATGTGAATTGTGGAGATGTTTTATTGAGTACCACCCAACTTTGTCATTCTTTGCTGGAATCCTTTATGGTTTAAGACCACAAAGATGATTTGAAATCCTCCAAGGTTGTAACGGTCATGAGGCTGTTTTAGCAATTCTTGGATTGGGCCTACTGAGTTAAAGAGTCTTGCTACCCTGTACTCCTAGCAAATGCCTTTGTGGGCGCTTGATCTATCTGTCTCCAGCTTCAAAGCTCTGTAGCACAAAGGCCTCAAAGTAAATGTCTCTAGTTTTACTGCAAAGCAGAGCCCTTATATTTTTCTGCTTACCTTCTATTTGCATATTTTGTTAAGAAAACTGTAAATAAAGCTTGGTCTACACAAGGATATGGCGTAACTCCACGGCTGCCACCCGGCACAAAGACGCAGCTGTGTTTATTTCGGGCTCTCTCCTGGGTGTCTGTAGGTGGTCTGGAGGAGAACAGAGGAACTGTGGGAAGTCACTGACTGCTGGGGGATGAGAGGTGTGCAGCCCTGCTAGGTCCTGCTGCTGCTGGGGATCTCCGACTAGGAATTTAGACCTCTTTATGCTCTAACTGAAGGTCGTCACTGAATATAAGGTTGCATTTTAATTCATTTTAAATCGCTAGGCAGTTGGAGGTGGTTGGGGGCTTTTTTTGTTTTGTTGTAGGTTTTTGCGTGTGTGTGTTTTGTCTTCAGACTTTCCACTTGAAGGTCCTGTGTGCTTTGCCTCTGTCAGTGGCCATGGAAGATGGTGCCATGTTTCCAGTTGATTCCACTGATGTGACCCTGCCCTGATGAACTGGGGCTCGGAGCCGCTGGCTGGCCGGGTGGCCCTTCTCCTCTGCTGTGTAGGAATGTCATCATTTCGGTTCCACCCAGGCAGGGAGAGGTGTTGCCAGCCTCTCGGCTTTGATGTAGGATCCCAGTCCTCTGGACACTTCTTTGTGAAGGCTTCCCACTTCTCAGGAGTTTCAGGAATGCCTGGCATGCACACATAGTCAGCCTGGCCTCAGATCTTATTCCTTTGATTTTTATCTGAGTCTTCATTACTCAGCTAACACCTTGTTTGCCACAAAGTCGATTAGAGATTTTAAACTCCCTGAAGGCAGTTTTCTCATCCTGTCTTTGGTAGGTTTCACCTACATTGTGAACTAAGCTGTCCTCTCTTGGGTAGTGAACATGAACCGGGGGGGCTCGTCCCAGCCCCCGGCCCCCTCCCGCTGGGAGCTCTGCCCTCTGCAAGCAGCAGCTGCTGCCTTCAGGGCCCAGTGCCAGCTGGCCCCCAGCAGGGATGAGCTCCCTCTGCACTTTGCTTGGCACAGAGGGGCAAGTACACAAAACATTAAAAGCCAAGGTACTGTCCAATTCACTCTTCAGACAACAGCCTATACCTTTGTTCTTTCTGACTGGACCCTTATAACAAAAGTGATAACATAAAGTGTAGGCAGTAGATTTGAGTAAGAACTTATTTTTGTGCACTTCCCTGGTAGCTCAGCTGGTAAAGAATCTGCCTGCAATGTAGGAGACCCCAGTTCGATTACTGGATGGGGAAGATCCGCTGGAGAAAGGGAAGGCTACCCACTCCAGTATTCTGGCCTGGAGAATCCCATGGACTGTGTAGTAGATGGGGTCACAGAGAGTCGGGCACGACTGAGCAACTTTCACTTTCACTTTATTTTTGTGCTCCTGGTGGAGTTTGAGCAGTGAAATACTAAAAATAAAGAAACAAATATCCACGGTCCCTGAAAAACCAGGAATTGACTATATTGCTATTGGTTTAAATATACATAGTGGGCTTCCCTGGTGGCTCACATGGTAAAGAATCCACCTGCAATGCAGGAGACCTGGGTTCAATCCCTAGGGAACACCTTCTGGAGAAGGGAATGGCAACCCACTCCAGTATTCTTGCCTGGAGAATCCCATGGACAGAGGAGCCTGGTGGGCTATAGTCCACAGAGTTGCAAAGAGTCTGAGACTAATGACTCTTTAGTCTCAGACTAATGACTCAGAAAATGACTGAGAGACTAATACTTTCACTTTCATGGACAGGAAGATAGGGATATAGATTAATTACACTGAGAGTCCAAAAACCCACATTCTGAGCCTGGCCTTATGTGAACTCTGATCAGAGACATTCTCTGACCCCTTGAGAGTTCTGGTCATCTCATTTTTAAAATAAGGCTGTGGGTTGGAGACACTGAAAAGTCCTTTAAGCTCTCAAATCTCATGACCCTTCTTCCCAACAAGCAGCTATTCCACAGTGAATTTTGGCTGAACTGCAGGCCTTCCTCTGGCAACTCCATCTGACCATACGTATAGGACAGGATATGGGAGGAGCTAGTGGCGTTTTTCCGAATAACTCTATGTGCCAATGGTAGTGGGTCACATTAATTGTTCTTGGTATTCAATTAAAGGAATTTTTTGTTCCTTAAATTTGCCACCTATGAGGCAGTCCATTTTAAAACAGAACTCCTAGGTTACTTTCTCTGAACTTGAAGCCAGTCATTGATCCTGTGCTGTTTGCATGACTTTTGCCCCTCCGTCCTGAATCACATCCACCCCTCCGAGCTCCCTGCAACCCTGTGAACTGATTGCATTGCTTCTGTTCCCCTGGCCCGGTTTTGAGTGGAACACCAACAATAGGTTAGCTGTAAAGGGAAATAATAAGAGAAGAACAGTGTAATGTAGACATGTGGGGTGATTGTCAGCCTTGTGTTTTTATTGAATTCCTACCTTTCCATAAAGTAATTCCTTCTAAGCTTGGCCTCATGTTTTTGGATCCCAGATGTGCGGGGCAGTGTTGGTTTGCACTGTTGCACTTTACACACACGAGTCACGCTGTGTGCCCACCCCACCAGCAGAGATGCTCAGACGTGCAGACACACGGACAGATTTCCCCCTGTGCATATGCTGTCTTTCTAATATTCAAGAGCTTTTCAAACTGTAGACTTGTGAGTCTCCCTAACAAAATTTTGTTTGAAAATTTGTGAAGACTATGTCTCTAATGCTGTAATTATATTTTATCCTAGAAATGTATATGCTCTATTTGCTGATTTCAGGTTGTGGAAGGAAACTTCAGTGGCTGCTGGTAGTCCTTTCACATTATTTGAGCTTTGCATATGTTTAAATGTGTCATTCTCACTGCCGTTAAGTGGCCTTCTGTTTGTAAGCATGTATTTGTCAGAACACATTTAAAAGGAGGTTTTTGTTCTTTGGGAGAATAATTTTTGAACCAGAATTTATAAAACATATTTTCCTTGGTTACAATGCTGGCTTGGTCTGAAGTGCTAATTCTCTTTCGCTGTCTAACAGAAGAGCGACCAGCCATGGTGTGACAAGACACAATATGGATTAATAGCTAGAAAAAAAATCAAACACCATCCAATTAATAGTACTTTGCATAAACATGCTGGTAACTGTCGTTGCTGTAGTTTAGCCACTAAGTCATGTCTGGCTCTTTGCGACCCCATGGACTGTAGCCCAACAGGTTCCTCTGTCCATAGGATTTCCCAGACAGGAATACTGGAATGGATTGCCATTTCCTTCTCTAGGAGATCTTCCCTGCCTAGGGATCGAACCACATCTCCTGGATTGGCAGGCAGATTCTTTATCGATGAGCCACCTAGGAAGCCCAGCTAGTGACTGACTTTAAATTTGGCTTTCAAAAATTGGCAGCAATTTTTCTAGCAATATAATTTCAGACCAGAAACTGTAATGTAAAGTGGAACATCATCCATATAAAGGGTGCAGTGCATTGCTGTACAGCCCTGTCTGCCCCTCCCGCCACGCCGGGGTGTTGGCATACTTTAAGAGAAATGGAGACAAATTAGTTCTTAAAGAATTGAGAATGTCTTCCTGAATGAGACCAAGCAGTGTCCTACATCAAACAGAGGCAAGCTTTTTGAATTTTTAGTTTATCTCCTTTACTTACAGAATTTTCACATGGCTTTCCTTTCTTGGTTTACACACCATCACACTCTTTCCTTTAAAGATGTCTAATTTCCAGACTCACCAAATTGTATACATTAAATATGTGTGATTTTTGTGTTCCATTCTACTTCAATAGAGCTGGTAGTAATTTTTTTAAACGTCTAAGATATCTATGTTTAACTGATGCTAGAGGCAGCTGAATTCTAGAAAGCACTTTCAGAAGTTTATTTTCTGCATGAAACTGATCGTCCAACCAGTGATGCAGACACTCTCTCTGTAGGAGCCCTTGGCAGCCATCCGAGCTCACTTTCAGATCAACAAGCACTGACGCAGCGCCTCGCAGTCTGGGTGCTGCTCTCCTCTCCTGCACGTCCTTTCCTGGTTTCTGTGAATTAAGCTTATCTGTCATTAAAGACATTATAATTATGATTTTTTGCAATATTTATTTTTCAAAAGTAAAATAAGAAAAATATATTTTGGATTGGTGGGAGTTGAGGATGATAAATGAAAAATCCTGTTTTTCGTCTTGGTATTTTTTGTGTGCAGGTCCTGTTTCATAAATATTTACAATTCAGGCCAAAACAAATTGATTGCCTGAGAGAATCTTTTGGGGGAAAACATTTAACAAATAAAAAAATAGCAGCTAAACACTGAAGAATTTGATTCTCCTGCTTGCTTTTCAAGCATACGCTAACATACTTAAATCAGTAAATTTTGAACGGAGACAAGTAAAGGACTGGGTTATTGGTAAGGTTAGAGCTGACAGTTATGTAAGCCATTAGGGGTGGAAATAACCCTGATAAACTTGCTGCTTTCAAAGCGAGTGACCTATACACTATTAACCTTTGAATTTTTTAATGTAACCTCATTCGTGTAGGAAGCAATATATATATCCACATTCTGTGCACACACATTCACGTTGTTGTGGTCTCTATGGAGACAGAGATATAGGCCTTTGGTAAGTTCATATGAGAATACATTTGCAATTAAATATACATTATTACCACTATTTTGGAGAAGGACAATAACAAATCATTCAAACGTGCTTTGAAACTATATGCCCATCCTGACTAGGAATCTAATAACTGCATGTTAAACGTTTTAAATTACTATAAATGTTACATATTTCATGACATTTTGTGAACCTAAATTTTTAGAACACTGACCTTGCTTATAAAATATAGGGTCCAGGTAACTGTTTTGTGGAATCAAAGCCATCTCCTTTACCCAGTGAGATTTCATATTGTCTTAGCATTTAAACAGCAACAGCAAATTAACTTTTATAACCTTTAGGAACTTTACATTTTTTAAAGTGGAAATTAAAATAGTTCTCTTTGTAGAACCATTTTAATGAACTGCACTTCTAAGAAGACTAAACAAGCAGCTGATTTAAAGATGAAAAAATTAAAAATAAAACATTTTAGTAACTCTGGCATATGAATTTAGGCTGACTTAGCTTTTTAACATACCTGTAATATTTATACTAAAATTAATATTGCTAATAATAACAATTAATTATAGTCACCAACTGCTGAGAAACAGACCAAACCTTCCTTCACGTACAGCCTCTGTGGGAGTCTGGGGTGTAAACCTCTTCGTCTGGTGTTGAGTTCTCTTCAGGCCACTGTAAACCTAATGGCAGGGAGTTCCTTAAGGCCAGTTTGGGGCTGCCAGCCTGGAGGGCAGGGGGTGGTGACCTTGAACCTACCAGTGACAGGAGCAACAGGTGTCAGCTTCTTACCCCTTTTGCATAAACAATTCATGATGGATTCACAGGGGTTGATTATATCCTGTGGCTTTTGATTTTCTGAAAATTGCACTTTCATAGTGTAGAGAAAAATTGTTAGGAAACCAGAAAAGGCAGGAGCAGCAGGCAGGCAGACGAGGACCCTCAGCTGACGAGTGAGGATGGGGGATCGGATGGAGTGGGAATAGAGGGGTCCACATATGGGGCCCTCCCCTCCTGCACACTCCACCTTCCATTTCCATTTCTCAACACAGCAAACACTTCTGAGAAAATTAAAAGAGTCTTAAGTGACTTCAGGGGCTTTGGCTTTCACCTTCTTTAGGCCACCTTTTTTATGCACACACACACACACGCACATGTATACACCCCCACACTTGTGCACACGTACACGCACACGTGTGCACACACCTGCACACACATGTATGCACATGCGTAAGCACACCCACACTCACACATATGCACACGTGCGTGTGTACACAGCCACGTGTATGTATGTATACACGCACACACACCATGTCCAGACACACACCCACAGAATGAAAAGCCGAGTTTGGAGATACCAGCAGCTGATAAGACTACAGGACAGTGAGCCGCTGCCCTGGGAGGCCCAGTCCCACAGATGCCGGCGTGAGGATTGGGGCGCTGTGGGAGCTGCAGGCGTTGGATGTTCAGATTCCACTGTCTTAGCCTGGTTTAACCTAGCTGCTTTATCCTGTCTCATCAATCACAGTTCAAATATTTATTTTCCTTGCATCTCTTTAATCTTTCCTGTGAATTGAGGCCTTCGGCAGAATTCTGTGTGTGTGAAAAGAATGCTGACAGCAGTGTTCTAATTTTTAAAACGTTCTCCGATTGACACCCTTCTCTTTTGTGGCCGACCTCCTCATCACAGGAAGGTTGTAAACCGCGCTTTGCTTTCAACAGCTCTTGAGAGCATCGGAGGCCGTGTAACTGGAGAACCGTGTTTGGGAGGCTCTGGGCTTCGTCTCTTCGTCCTGAAGTGAGTGGACAGTCCGCACTGGCAGAGCCTTGGCCTGGAAGTCTGTTGGGTGTCTGGTTCTCTTAGTTATGTGCTGCATTTTGCCTCTCTTACAGAAAAGTGTTCAGAAGAACCAGCTTATTTTCTCAAGAAAAAGAAATCAGGACCAACCTGGTTTATTTTGCCTTGCGCTTTGGATAAACTAATCAGAATCAGGTGAACTGTCAGTTGTGTACAGTTGGACGTCAGACGCTGAAAACGACACACAGATCCAGCAGTCCCGGTCTCCAACAGTGCTCATGCACCTCATTGCTGTCCGAGTTGTTACATTCCAAGAGGAAGCACAGACGAGATCTTCATACTCAGGCTTTCAGTTTTCTGTTCTGCGCGACCCTCTTGGCCGCCTGTGCCCCCAGAGCCCGCACTGCAGGTAACAGCCACCTCGTCATAGAAACCCTCAGCCCAGGCTGGGAGTTTTATCAGGAGTAGTTTAGACATTTTCAGAATTAATGTCTGCCGGGCAGTTCCTGAATTCGGCTGTGAGCTATGTCAACGCACAAGTTGTAAAGCATGCTCAGTGTCGCACAGCCCGACCTCAGGGAGCGGCAGCAGCTCTCTGCCACACAGGGCAGGGCTGGTCACAAGCAGGGCTTTGGTTCTCATTTCCCCTGTGAAGTACATTTCGTTTTAAAAATATTTTGCCATTTCACATCACATCAGCCATGCTAAAATTTATTGTTAACTCCAGCAAAGTGGAAACAATAGCGGGAAATATTAAAAGTATATAAGTTACTTTTGAGACTTTGTACAAGTAGTGAAGTGTTACCTTCCCCCGTGTCTGTTCTGACTTAACGGCAGAAGGCGAGTCTCCTAATGGACTGCATCCGATGGCATTTATTTTCTTTAGAGGTCTAATTTACCCAATAAGACAGACATGAGAAGAGACCACTACTGGAAGAAATGATATGAATGTGGATAATGTGATTTCTTTTTAACATTTTATTAAAACAAGTGAAATGAAAAGAAAAAATCCTAAAAATTTATCTGAATTTACCAAATTAGTGAAAATCTGCCAGCCTGTTTTCTAAGCTGTTCAGGTCAAAAGAGCTACACTGGATTAAACATTTGGCACGGCTGTCCAGGGTCAAGTGTCTTCTTTATTTAAACTGTAATATTTTCCTATTTTCATACTTGGTTCCATTACTGTGTCTGTATTTTTAATAAACACAGACTTAGTTTCCTTTAATACCTTTTCTTAAAGTACATACTTTAATGTGCTTTTTAAACAAGCAAGCCTCAGAGAATTATTGTGAACCTCAATTACATATGTTGAAAAATACTTTTGTAGTTTATGAAGAGCTGTGTAAACATGAAGTGTTACCGTTATTACAGGAACAGCATTTCTTATAGAGTGACTTTCAAATACATAATCAGTAGCACATGAAAAACCATAATTATGTTATTCAGCTCACATCTGTATATTCAAAATCAGTACTTCAGCAATATTTGCATAGTCCCAGCAGACATTTTTTCTCTTTTAGCACCTTTAATTTTAAGACAAAATATATATGGAAAAGGAGTTCTATTTAAGAATTATAGTGAAGTTTTAATAAATTTGATCACCGGAGCAGCCAAACACCTTCATGTATTTATTTTCATACGAAGATATGTGGCATTGTCATTGATTTTTTTTTACAGTTTAGCACTATTTTTCATTTTTTTAAAAAGTAACTCAGAATAGCAATTTAATGTTATTGATTGTTTGATTAAAATGAACAGATGAAAACTTTTATTTCCCACATCAGTTGCCCAAACTAATTAGCATAGATATGTTTGAAGATTTCACTTTCAGATTGCAGCCTTGGAAGTTTTGCTCCATGGAAAGGTCTTATAATGTCCCATTTGAGGTGAACTGACATGTGACTAGTGTGCCCATCAGTTACACCAGGGGCAGAGACGTGTACAGACCATGGGAAGACAGCTCTCCCGACTGAGAAAGTGGCCTAGACCAGCCCTGCATAAGACGCAAAACTGAAAATTTTTTCACCCTCAACTGGCATTCTTTCAGGGAGTCAAATTAAAGTACTTGTCTTTGTTAACTAATTTACTTAACATGTGCATTTGTTTTTAACTATTCTAAATTATGATTTTAAAATATTTCATGCAAAATGTATCAGATGTTAAAAATTCACTCTCTCTGTATACACTCATCTCAGAAATGAAAGACGCACACATTCAGGATGAAATGGAAAGTCAGTTTTAAGGTGTAAATTCTCTAAGCCATGTGTATAATTCAATTTTTGCCAACGTTGTGTTTTATACAACTTCATTGAAGTAGATTCCCCTTTGAATATTAGGCAATACAAAATTTACAGCAGTGGTAGATTATTAGAACAACATGGGATAACATCTTGATAAAATTAAAAATTCCACTGTTAGCCTTCATATTCCTAAAGAGAAATGCCCATGCCAGCCAGGCTGTGATCTTTAAGAAACTCTGGTGCTGCCATGAAGCCTTCTTACACGCAGGAGTCCGACAGAGGATTTGAGCCAAAGCCTCTTATGAAGATTCAGACATGGACAGTCAATTGTTGAATTTTACCAAAGAGTTCTGAATTTTACCTCCTATTCATTGTTCATCTTCTCTGGTAACTGAGTCCATCACTGGGTTTTCTTTCTTTCTTTCTTTTTTTAAAGGAGAAAGCCAACTTGTCTTTTTAGTTTCCTGAAAAAAACAGGCATTTCTGATGGTTTGCATTTAGTTGCAATTTATAAACGCTGTCCTGCAAAGCCAAATGAGGCACAGTCATCTTTTGCTGACGAGGACTGGCTTTTCTTCTCATTGTCCTAGTTTGAAATGGAAACACTGAACTGCTGAGAAAATGCCATGAAAATATAACCTACTGCATTCCAGGAAAATAAATAAGCAAGGCCACCCAAATTTTCAATTAGAGCTTGTGCAGAATGCAGGAAGTGGCAGGAGATCCGTCCCGGCGCCCCAGGCAAGGTCGCGGACACGGCGCAGTGCAGGAGGCTGGAAGGAGCTGCAGGGCCTGTGGAGATGGCCCGCCTCCAAGGAAAACTGCAGTCC
>NW_011494893.1:412656-416725 GCF_000754665.1 Bison bison bison
GCTGCACAGCTCGTGAGTGTAGTGGTGGAGGAACACTTGAAGGTTCTGCTGCGTTATGTGTTAAATACCAAGCTTCCTGAACATTCTCACTGTCCCTCACATACGGGGTAGTAGCCGCTGGAAACAGACATGCTCCAGACACTTGGTAAGAATTGGAACATGCTCGTGAGTCACAGTGTCAGGCAGGCGGGTGCCTCCCCGTGGTGGCACAGCCTGCAGTCGGTGGGTGTGTCATGAGCCGGGGACCTGGGGCCCTTCCTGCCCCAAAGCGAGGGTGGGCTTCTTCTGAGGACAGGTGTCTGAGGGGTAGACAGTGACGCTGCAGAACTTCCTTTCCTTAAGTGTGTTACTGAGATGCTTAGTCACTGGTTTAAAGGCAGGAGAGCTGGAAGACAGCAGACTCTTCAGGGCTGTGTGTCTGTACCTGACTCTGTTCCCTCACTGGCTTTCTCTTTCACTTCTCAGGTTTCACTATGGCATTTGGAGTTTTTCAGCTCATCATGTTGAAGTTAGTTAAAGAAAAAGGGTTGTTTTCCAGCCACACAATGTTGGTTGAGCTCACAAAGCAGCCCCTGTTATTTCGATGGGTTTTATCTGTGCTGTGTGTCTACTTGTATTTAATTTCAATCCACACGAAAGCCTTGAGTCACCTTCACACTACCTTGATGGAAAGTGAATCTATACATTGGATTTACTCTTACAACAAGGGGTGAAATAACTGAGGCATTACTGTGGACTACAATTGTTAAAACAGGGAGAGAACTCACAGGCGGATCAGGGCTGGTGGAAGACTATGCGCGTGTCTGCAGCTGAGGATAAAGCATGAAATCCAAAGGATGCTTTGTCATTGTTGAAGCAAGGATACCGTGCATTTATTGTAAATGCAGGAGAGCTTTTAAACACCAATTATTCATCACCTTACAAACACAGAGTCAAGGGGACCTGAGCACTGGCTATTTTTATTCCTGGAGAGTTCCTTCTTGTTGGAAACATTTTCTTGGCAAATCAGCTATTTTGTTAGGTTTGAAAGGCTATCGTTTCCTTTTCACAGTAAAGTCACGAATGCCCATTTCACACAATGCTGCAGCATTTCCTACAATAATTGAAGGCTTATGGTTTGGGGGTGTGCTCTTCATCCAGTTTTCCTACACAAAATAAGAAACAGGGGGAAAAAAGAAACCTCTTTCCATTTGCAATAGTTTCTCTCTCTATGTATATATATATGCCTTCACATTTCATAAGTGAAGCAGTTTCCAGCCCTGGGGAGATCTGGGGTCCCGCCCTGTGGGGAGGGAGCTGCCCTCGGGGGTCTCCACAAGCCAGGCACCCCAGGCCCCCAACTGCCGCCTCCTTGTCTCTTCTCCCTCTTCTCTACCGTCTTTGCTGTGACCAAAGCCATCAACCTGCTCCCGGGAAGTCATCTGAGGAATTCCCACTCAAGTGTGTTATTCGTTAGGTTGAACTTATTTATTCAGCAAATGTTCTCACGCACCACACTCGGTGAGAAATACAGAAATGACGTTGGTGTTTGCCCTTTGGATAAGACACTGAAACAGATGACCAAGTGGCAAGTCTTCAGGCTCGACTCAAGACCACGTGGACTAAACCTCTGATTTTATGGATGAAGAAGTTGAGGCCTAGAACCTGACAGCCGATATAGTGACTGTTTTCAGTAAAACTCTGCAGGAGCCTGCTGGGCTAGTTTCTTTCTGAGTTGCTTTGGTGGTTTGTCTTTCTCACAGGTCGTGGCGGGTGACAGTCTTCCCTTCCCTGCGATGGGCTCCCTGTCCCCCAGGCTTGGTCTTTCCCAGGCTTGTTTTCCCAGGGGAGCTGCAGCAGCAGTGGAGGAATGGCCATCACCGGCTCTGTCCCCTTCTTCCCCTCTTGGAGGACGTCTGCCTTGTTCTGGATGAAGACGGCTTCTTCAGTCCGGATCCTGGGAGAAGGATTGGGTGGAGCAGAGCCTCAGCCAGGATGGGGACCCCAAGAACCAGAGAGAAGCGCTGCTGTCATCAGTTCCGAGGGTCCGGGATTGTTACGGCAGCAAAGCACCACTCAGGTGACGTGGTGTTGCTGCGAAGGCAGACGAGGTCCCGTCCTTCTGCACTGCTTCACCATGCTCGGGGTTCTCTACATCACTGTCCCAGTTTTTTGCACTAAGTTCAAACAGTGGGCTTGTGGAGGGCAGAGGCCCACACACCCAGCTTCAGGGACCTCATCTGACCAAATGTCAGAAGCATCAGCTAGGTGCCATGAGAGGAGGGTCTTTAGAAGGAAGGAGGCAGGAGAACTCTCTGCCTTTGGTGCCTTCAGGTCACCTCCACCAGGGCCGTGTGTCCCGTAGGCGAACGCCAGAGAAGGCTGCCATGTCGGGCAGAGGATGGTCTGTCTCTAAGATAGTCGGAGAGCCTGCACAGAGCGCCCTCGGGGATCCAGAAGGCCCTCTTGGAGGAGGTGGCCTTTCTGCTGGGCTCTGAGGAATGAACAGGAGCTCAGCAGTCCAAGCTCATGGGTTCACCGTGCTGAGATGCTGCAGGGGGAAGGCCTGGAATTCTTCCAGAGTGAACCTTAAACTCAAAGAATCCATATTTACTACATCAGGGCGAGTGTTCGTTTGTTTAGATGTGAGACAAGGTACTGAAATGCAATCTGTCTCTCCCAGCAGTTGCTGACAGTTTGGCTCAAGTCCTGCATTCGCATGGTTCCTCTGCCCTCACTCCTGTGTCCCCACTGAGTGCCCGGCGGTGTCTGGCTAAGCCGCGATCCTGAACCCGGGTGCTCAGTGAAGAGCAATCAGTCCAACTTGCCGGCCTTCCTCATGTCAACATAATGTAGGAAATAGTCACACTTTAAGAAGCAAAGGAAATCCAGGCCTGTACTTAACATGTAGAAAAAAATCAGAGATGTCAAGATTTGCCCAACATTTACGACGACTTTTCCTGAGCAGCAAGTCACATGTCTTCTTTCCATGAAGATCATAATTCACAGCTAAGCCTTATATATTCCTATTTTATGTGGAACTGTATGTGCCTTTACAATTTCATCAATGACTAAAAAAAAAAAAAACTGGAAAAAAGCAATGTCTGATTGTCCTTAGAAATTGACTGACACACCATGGCTTTATTTCAGCTCAGTGTTTTAACATGATGTTCCCCAAAATCTGAATTTCTTGTCCTGTCTCAGCTCCCGGAGGCACTGAGTATGTCCCTGAGTCCAGAGATAGAGGCCTGGCGTGCGGGGCAGGAGGTCCTTGGAGGAACACGCTTGTCCGAGTGCATCTGTCTGCTGGTCAGTGGGCAGATGGTGGGAACTGCCAGGTTGGGTCAACATGGAAAGAACCACAAAGACTGTTTAGTCCAATATAGATTTCCAAGAGGTAACAAATTTCTTAGCAGAAAAATGACCAGACCAGAATGATTTATATAAATAAAATAGTCACCGTATAAGTCAGAGTGTATTGCTGCCCTCCTCATTGGAGGCAGTGTGGATAAACACGCAGAGGTGGAAAGGGGCTTTGGGACCTGAGACACGTGTGAAGCCCTGGTTCCGCCTGGCGGTGCTCTGGGCACATGAACCCCTCTGATCGTCAGCCGTGGAGACCATGTCTTCTGTTTCCAGCATCATGGTGTCTGGCACCAGGCAATTGCTCCTTCTTTTCCATCTAAGTAACCATGGACGTGGTGAATATGAAATACTCATCAAGTTCCTTCTTGCTCGAGAGGTGGGCTCAGGGCGCTGCCCAGGACTTCCCTTTTCCTGCCCTTCAACCCCCCTCCCCCGCCTCCCGCTGAAAGACAAACCCAAAACAGAGCCTGCTTAGAGGTCATGGCAGAGGGCCACCTCCAGGGGAGCAGGCCACTCTGGATTTGAATTTGTCACCATTTTCCTTAGAGGGAGTGAGAGGAAAAATGAATTTAATTTAGTATAAAAAATAAACATTTCTGGTACTGGAAACGTTTGTGGGGTTTAAGAGCTGTTATCATTAATCAGTCAAGCGTGTTTACCCGGAGTCCTGACGGCTGTGAAACTGAGCCGCTCGCCTGAGCTGGTCAACAGAGACGCCCCCACG
>NW_011494893.1:416835-417162 GCF_000754665.1 Bison bison bison
GAGGGAAGCGTGTCCACAGCCACCACCCTGTGCCCACCGCCTTGGGACGGGGCTGGCCGCAGAGTGCCTTCCAGGGCTGGAAGTGGGGTGGAGGCGGGCTGGGAGAGTGGACCAGAGCATCGCAGACCCCCTGCATCTGCGACCAAAGCCTGTTCTTAAGGTTGTGTTTGAACAGTTTCCCCGCTGCAGTTTTGAGAGGCAGCATCTCCTGTGGGCTGTCTTTCCTGGGTGTGAAGTTGTGGAAATTATCTCCACCAGCTGATCCTCTCCCAGAGAAGGAAGCACGGCTCTCACGGGGGTGGGACAAAGTTGCTCAGGAGCAGACTC
>NW_011494893.1:417442-418518 GCF_000754665.1 Bison bison bison
TTGCGTGGATGAAGGCTAAGCCCAAGTGGCCGGGCAAGGGCAGAGCTAGAGACACAGATGTGATCTTGAGAGCAAGGGTCCTGAGGACAATCATGAGCATGGAGCAGCTGGGGAAATGGAGGGGCCAGGAGAGGTGCAGGAGGGCCCATTGGGCTGGAGGGTGATGGAGCTTCAAGCAGAGGCGTGCTTGGCTGTGTTGATTCTGCCCCAGCAGTCAGTGCAGTGGAGTGTGGTATTTGGAGGTCTTGGAGACTGGGGCAGGAGGGGCTTCCATGAGGTCAGAAGTGGCCTGTGTATGCTTCTCGGGAAGAGTACAGGAGGTTCAGGGGCCCCTGGGACAGCACCCTGGTGCCATCACTCATGTCGTCCCACCTGGGGTGTGCAAGCTCTGATCTTCAAGCCCTCAGCCTTCAGCTGGCACTTCTGTAGGGCCCATGGTGTCCTCAGCACTTCCCAATCTTTCCAAGAAGAATTGAGAGGCAGCGGTGATAGTTCAGGCACTTAAGCAGTGAACTCGCCAGACACTTTATCCAAGTGACACAGAAACTGGCTTTAAGAGGTTTGCAGGTGTAGTTTGGAAGCTGAGGGATCCTATGTTCTAAAGCTAATCTATAGATTGTGCTCTTCAAGTAACAGAAGGTTTTCCTGCCCTTTAAAATGACCGTATGTCCTTAATTTTTCCAGTAGTCATGTATGAATGCGAGAGTTGGACTACAAAGAAAGCTGAGAGCCAAAGAACTGATGCTTTTGAACTGTGGTGTTGGAGAAGACTCTTGAGCATCCTTTGGACTGCAAGGAGATCCAACCAGTCCATCCTAAAGGAAATGAGTCCTGAATATTCATTGGAAGGACTGATGCTGAAGCTGAAACTTCAATACTTTGGCCACCTGATGCGGAGAGCCGACTCATTGGAGAAGACCTTGATGCTGGGAAAGATTGAAGGCAGGAGAAGAAGGGGACGACAGAGGATGAGATGGTTGGATGGCATCACTGACTCAATGGACGTGAGTTTGAGTAAACTCTGGGAGTTGGTGATGGACGAGGAGGCCTGGCGTGCTGCAGTCCATGGGGTTGCA
>NW_011494893.1:418618-419115 GCF_000754665.1 Bison bison bison
TGGACGAGGAGGCCTGGCGTGCTGCAGTCCATGGGGTTGCAAAGAGTCGGACACGACTGAGCTGAACTGAACTGAATGTCCTTAATATATAAAATAAATAATACATCTGTAATAGCAAAGGCTGTATATTGTCACCCTGCTTATTTAACTTATATGCAGAGTACATCATGAGAAATGCTGGGCTGGAAGAAGAACAAGCTGGAATCAAGATTGCCGGGAGAAATATCAACAACCTCAGATATGCAGATGACACCACCCTTATGGCAGAAAGTGAAGAGGAACTCAAAAGCCTCTTGATGAAGGTGAAAGAGGAGAGTGAAAAGTTGGCTTAAAACTCAACATTCAGAAAATGAAGATCATGGCATCTAGTCCCATCACTTCATGGGAAATAGATGGGGAAACAGTTCAGACTTTATTTTTTTGGGCTCCAAAATCACTGCAGATGGTGACTGCAGCCATGAAATTAAAAGATGCTTACTCCTTGGAAGAAAAGTTAT
>NW_011494893.1:419215-420509 GCF_000754665.1 Bison bison bison
GGACTACAAGGAGATCCAACCAGTCCATTCTGAAGGAGATCAGCCCTGGGATTTCTTTGGAAGGAATGATGCTGAAGCTGAAACTCCAATACTTTGGCCACCTCATGTGAAGAGTTGACTCATTGGAAAAGACTCTGATGCTGGGAGGGATTGGGGGCAAGAGGAGAAGGGGACGACAGAGGATGAGATGGCTGGATGGCATCACTGACTCGATGGACGTGAATCTGAGTGAACTCCAGGAGTTGGTGATGGACAGGGAGGCCTGGCGTGCTGCGATTCATGGGGTCGCAAGGAGTCGGACATGACTGAGCAACTGAACTGAACTGAACAGACTGAATAGCAATGAAGAATAATCAGGCAGCTCATATCATTTTGGAAACCATTATAAATGCTTCTTAATCTAAATGAGTCTTCTTCCTGTTATGGACTGAATCATGTTCCCCACAAATTCATGTTGAAGCCTCACCCCAGTGTGGTGGTATTTGGAGACAGACCTTTCAGGAGGTAATTAAGGTTAGAGGAGGTCACTGGTGGGGCCCTAATCCCCGAGGACTGCTATCCATATACAGACACACACTGTGAGACGTGGCCACCAGCAAGTCTAGGAGAAAGGACGCCTCAGAAGAAAGCAGGACGCCTGGTCTCGGGTTCTAGCCTCAGAACTGGGGGTGTGAGCGTGGGTCGTTGAAGCAGCCCCGTCTGTGGCGTTCGTTGCAGCCCCACTGTCGGGGACTCTCCCAGCTTCTCACCGGGATGCCAGTTCTACCGCCGCAATATCTCTAGTGTATTCGCTCTCCTCTAGTCCTCCTGGGGCCGTGTCTCAGGCACTTAGCTCTTTCCTAGACTGTTGAAATTGCCTCCATGTTTGTCTCCACTCATCCTTCGTTAGCCTCTGAGACCAGAGCCAGGAGAGCAGGAGGGGGAGACCTGCCTGGTGCCGGGGACGTGGAGCTGAGGTGGGGATGGTCACAGGGGTCCAGCAGAGTGACCAGCACAGTCCAGGACAGCTCACCGCACCATTGACTCCTTCGTTGTTTGGTTCACTAAACAGGCCACGTCGCGAGTGCTTGTATCCAAACCTGGTGGTGGCTGAACAAGAAGAGACCCTTGACCAGGATGAGTGTACATTCTGCTGGTGGAGCACCCCACACAGCAACTGGTGAGATGATGCAAGATGGGGAAGGTGCCTGGAGGTTGAGAAGGTGATGCAGCTGGGGGGTCCTGTGTGGGGGTCAGGTGTGAGGGGTCAGGTATGAGGGGCGGGTGTCGGAGGGCGTGTGTGGGGGGGTGTGAG
>NW_011494893.1:421548-427579 GCF_000754665.1 Bison bison bison
GTAGGAAGGGCATCGAAGAAGCAGTGGGTGTGGCCAGAGGAAGGCAGGGTGCGTTGGATCACGGAAGGGAAGGCGCCACAAGCTCGCGAGCGTTGACAAGAGAAGAGGCGGCTGCGGGAGAGGCCAGGGCAGCTGGAGGGGACAGCTGTGCGCAGAGGGCCAGGCTGTGGGAAGGGGCTTCATCCCAGGGTGGTCTCGACGGAGGGACTTGGCGCTTAAACAGCGGTGCCAAAGAAACTGAAGTCAGGCAGGTTGGTTCCTCCAGGTCATTCTTCTTTCCCAGGATTGCTTTGCCTATTCGAGGTTTTTTGTATTTCCATACAAATTGTGAAATTATTTGTTCTAGTTCTCTGAAAAATACCGTTGGTAGCTTGATAGGGATTGCATTGAATCTATAGATTGCTTTGTGTAGTATACTCATTTTCACTATATTGATCTTGATTTGAGAGAATAACATTGAAACATGTATATTATCATATGTGAAATAGATTGCCAGTCCAGGTTCGATGCATGAGACAGGGCGCTCAGGGCTGGTGCACTGGGATGACCCTGAGGGATGGGATGGGGAGGGAGGTGGGAGGGGGCTTCAGGATGGGGAACACATGTACACTCACGGCTGATTCATGTCAATGTATGGCAAAAACCACCACAATATTGTAAAGTAATTAGCCTCCAATTAAAATAAATAAATTAAAAAAATAAAATGAATTAAATATAAAACAATTGAAATAAGGGGAAAAAAAGAAACTGAAGTCAGAGAATTGAAGTTTCTCCTAATTTTAAATGTTCTAAACCTTTGCAAAGATATACAGTTTCTGTCTTGCTAATTTTTGTAGAGCAGACAATTCACAATTAAAGAATGAACTTTTGTCTTTCTGCACTTTGACTATTAAACACTGTCTCTGATAGGATGTATAAGTATTAACATTAAAATTATAATATTAAGGACTGGTTTAAAGAATGATTAAGCAAATGCTGCACTAGAGTTTGCCACAAAGTAAAACCCTGTCCCTATATTTCCAGTACAGTGAGGAAAAGGTACTTTTGTCTCAGAGGGGTCAGGCATTAGCCATGGAGCTGTTTGAGGACTTGAAAGTCCACCTTAAGTGCTCTTTGTGGAGTCCTGACATGCCCTGTTCCCTGGCTCTGAAGGAGCTGCCAGCAGAGGGAGTCTAAGGGCTCTGGGAGCACACGCCACACACAGCCCTGAGCAGACCTTCCTCCCGGCAGCCACCTCTCGCTCTGGCCACTGTCTGCTAGGTGGTGGACTTGATGGTAATGCCAAACGCTGAAGCTGGAGAAGTAAAATTTCTCTTTATTTGAATATTTCTCCCGTAAAAGCACACCTGTTAACAAAGTTTCAGTATTTTTCAAAGTTTGCAAAGACACATCCCTTCCTAATGTCTGTAGAGATGTAAAAATGGGATCCAAATCCAAAGTGAAACAATGACATATTCTGACATAACCCCTCTACTGTATTATGTTCTTAACTGGCCTTAATGGGAAATAAAAATGTAGGCTTCAACTGCTATATCTTTGTGGAATTGAAACCTAGGAGACTCCCTTCCCCTTCTGAGCAGTCCGCTCACTGATTTTAAACACTCAGTAAGTTCCCAGCCCTGAATATTCACTGGAAAGACTGATGCTAAAGCTGAAGCTCTAATACTTTGGGCACCTGATGCAAAGAACTGATTCACTGGAAAAGACCCCGATGCTGGGAAAGATTGAAGGTGGGAGGAGAAGGGGATGACAGAGGATGAGATGGTTGGATGGCATCACCAACTTGATGGATATGAGTTTGAACAAGCTCTGGGAGATGGTGAAGGACAGGGAGGCCTGGCGTGCTGCAGTCCATGGGGCCGTAAAGAACTGGACACGTCTGAGCAACTGGAGTTCCCAGGCAGGGAGTGAGTTTCCCCGCGACGCTTCCTGTGGCCCCTTGTGGTGGTGGCAGACCGCTCCGCGGCTCTGTTCACCACTGCCTGCCGTTCCCAGACCTTTGTGGTTTCCTCTACAGCTGTGGGTCTTTCTCGTGTGAAACCACAGGTCAGTCCAGAACCACAGAACTGATCCTCACACTTGGAATTCTAGCCACTGTCCTGCAGGGTTTTCGGAGTCACAGCTGGTTCCGTACCTACATCCAGATCATAGATGATGACCATCTGATGCTCAGATAATCACTGTTTCTCCAGTGGCCTGGCCAGCCTTTCTCAGCTGTGCTGCCTATTGGGGGGCGTCCCCTCAGAGGGAGCCCTCTCTGACTGGAGACCCTATAGGAATGAGGGTGCCACAGCCCCAGCGCTAACCCCCATCCTTGTCTCTGCAACAGGAAAGTGCCCTTCACAGGGTCTCAGACTGAGGTCATCACCAGAAACCCCCGAGGGCTGTGCCCCACCCTCAGAGTTTCAGATTCAGTGTGTCTGTGAGTCTGTGAAGGGTCATTAAGGAAAATGATTATTCTGATGCTTATTAAATATAATAAGGTTTCATTCAAGAGGGCACTTCTGCTGAGCTGGTACCCAGTTGGATCTCAGCAGAGCTCAGCTCCATCCGCACAGCCAGCTCAGCACCCTCTGCCCGCCTCTCCCGCCTCCCCTTTCTCTCTCTCTCTCAGCCCTCACTGCACCCAAGTCTTTTCTCAGGCTCTGCCCTGGGGAAAAGTCAACACTAGGACACAGACTACTCAATATCGTTCAGATGCAAAGTAAGTGGAGTGCAAAAGGGACACAAAGATCTGAGAAACACACAGTACTTAAAGAACTGAGGGCGGAGCTGCAACGATGGAGCAGGCAGTCACTCTTCCTTCCAAGGGAGAGAAATGGAGAACGATTGCTCTACATTCTGCAGAAGACTCTCTGTTGCCGATGTTCCCATGGCAAGTTCACACCCCAAATCCTGCTACTTGGGCTCAGACTCACCTCACAGCCTAACTCCCAAGCAGTGACTTCTGATGAGCCGAACCCTCGACCCTGCACCGCCTTCGACAGCAACGCTGCGGCCTCCTTCTGGAAACTTGCCCTGCTCCAGACACAGGCTCTGCGGTCTCTGAGCCTCGTTCTTCCTCACGCTGCTCACTTCCTGAAGTGCGGCTCTTCTGTCGCTTTGTTTGATAAATAAAATTTGCTCCCTCCACCCCACGTTCCACTTATTTGTGCTACTTATTCTAGAACGTAAGCTAAAAAGCAACCATTTGAAAATAAGTTTCCTTAATTCATTCTATTTTCATTGATGTGGGGATAGAAATATGGTTGGAACACCTAGAATATTTATACTTGACCCCAGACCTGCAGAACTTGTAACATCGCGGGTATGGGGTGATTAACATGCCAGCTGGTGCGGTTTGTCATCTTTGAACCATGTAAATAGTGATCTGTTTGACACCTAGTAAACTTCAAAGAAGATGGTCTATCATGCAATCCTGTGTAAGAGAATATGGTGATGAGTATGTAATCATGAGAATGATGGGAAAAATTGAAACTCCAGAATAAGATTTAGATGCCCGAATAAATATGGTTCTTCTGAGATGTATTTTATATGATAAGTGAATGCACCTTCAATAGTTATTTTCATATGAGAAGATTGGAAACCATATTCTAGCAAAATACTGCCAAGCAGGGTGTCATTTTGGGGCCAGAGGTGCCTACAGTTGATGAGGCACCAAAATACAGGTGTTTTAAAGATTGGAGGGAACAGTCTCAACCTGGAGCTGAAAGAAGAACTTGCCCCTGTGACGTTAGGAGTGTCGACTGAACCCGTAAAGTGTAGACTGAGAGGTTCTTGCTTTATTGGAACACATTTGATTCCAAGGATCTGCTCTAATATTAAATGCTTGTTCACGGGAAGCAGAAGCGACCTGTCTTCCCTAGCAATAGCTGATCTGCGTGGGAAGAGGGCTGCTCTCCCCACAGGAACACTGTTGCCCATCAGTTGCTGGGTTGTGCCTGCCTTCTCTCCCCCGACCCACTTCTCTTCACACTCATGTTTGCACCATGAACTGTGCACGTCACTCTTCGTAAACATCGTGATTTTCTCTTTAGCTCATGACTGAGCTCCTCGGCCAAGCGCTTTATGGTCATGCAAGAGTGGGAATGTCACATAAAATGGAATGGGTTGTGAAAACAGGCAGTTCCCATCTCTCCCAAGACTCGGAGATCTCTGGACAACCTCCCAGGAGGGGAGCACCAGGGCATATTCCAATTTTATAGCATGAGGCTCAGGATATTGAGTGAAACACAGTTATGCCATGATTGGAAATGAAATGCGTTTCTGAAAGCCTTTAAATGTCCAGCGGCGCTAAGAGAAGCTTTACTGCGTTCACGACGATTCTCTTTGCTCCCTTTCCTCCCGTGCGGGCCGGCAGCGCTGTGGAACAGGGGGCTGCGCTCATGCACTCAAAGCTATTGTCATTTTTCTTGTCAAAGATGGCATTGTCGGAGGCAGAGTGTATAAAATTTCCTTCCTGCTGAGTAGACCACGTGGAAAAACGCTTATTTTATTTTTTCTTATAGGAATAAAATTGCAGTCTTTCAACAGAACATGTTGATTATGCCATCTGGCACATAATTTCCATGTTTAAATTAAGCTGAGAAATCAATTCAGTGTTGAAAGATATTATCCGTTTAACATTTTTTCACCTCCAAGCAATTTGAGAAAGTAGGGCAAAAATAAGTTGTTTTCATTGCTAAGTATGTGAATGATATAGGTCTTGAATATTTTCTTCTACACAGAGGGAAATTATAATTTATAAGTGGATCACAGTGACCCTTGGGATTTCTTGTCCCACAGTTGAGCCAAAGCTCTACTGTGTTACTGGAGCCCAGCAGGGGGTTCTGGTGACTGGGGGCGGGGGGAGTGGCAGTTCCAAGGATTGGATGTGTAATTATCCAGTTAGTGCACAGACCTGTCCTGGGACTTGTTCATTTTGTTCAGACTTTTCTTAGTTAAGCAGTTTGTGAGTCCAGGTTGTAGTCAATAGTAAAGCTCAATAAACAGAGTATAACACGCAAATTAGGGCTGTTAGTGAAGCTGAGTAACTAACAGGTGGTGGAAACTCAAAACAAACGGGGTGAAGCAGTCACTTTCTGCTGGGGATCCAAGTTGCGGCATCAGACTCTCCTGATGTCATTGCCCAGCACCAGAGAGCTTCCCGCCAAACTCTGAAGCCCCAGGACCTTTGCCCACACCCTGAGTGGTGGGTCGGGCAGCCCAGGCATGCGCCACAAACTGCCAGCAGAAAGCAGGTTTGAAAATGAAGGCCTAGATTCATGTGGTAGATGGGAAGAGGTAACAACTGGTTAGATATCTGCTTTCATTTCTTTGATTTTAAAAAGTCAATTTTAAAATAATAGTTATCATTTTGCTATTTAGATAAAGAGCAATTTTTTTTTTTAATTAAGAAAGAAAGAATGGGAAATTCGCATTTATAGAGGAGGAAGAGTTACAGAGTTTTAATGTTCTGGGGTCACCCTGTCCCTAAAGCTCTGGTGGAGGCGCCAGAAGATTTGAGTGTTTTCACACCAAACAGAGCTTGTGGAGCTGCTGCAGCAGGCAGATGGAGTTTTTCAGATGGTTAGATTCTAGTTCTAGTTCAGCAATTCAGTTCACCCCATGAACCGCAGCACGCCAGGCCTCCCTCTCCATCACCAACTCCTGGAGTTCACTCAGACTCATGTCCGTTGAGTCAGTGATGCTATCCAACCATCTCATCCTCTGTCATACCCTTCTCCTCCTGCCCTCAATCTTTCCCAGCATCAGGGTCTTTTCAAATGAGTCAGCTCTTCACATCAGGTGGCCAAAGTACCAGAGTTTCAGCTTCAGCATCAGTCCTTCCAAAGAATATTCAGGACTGATCTCCTTTAGGATGGACTGGTTGGATCTCCTTGCAGGCCAAGGGACTCTCAAGAGTCTTCTCCAACACCACATTTCAAAAGCATCAATTCTTCAGTGCTCAGCTTTCTTATAGTCCAACTTTCACATCCATACATGACTACTGGAAAAACCATAGCCTTGACTAGATGGACCTTTGTTAACA
>NW_011494893.1:427684-431817 GCF_000754665.1 Bison bison bison
GTTAATTTCATGGCCACAGTCACCATCTGCAGTGATTTTGGAGCCCAAAAAAATAAAGTCTGTCACTGTTTCTATTGTTTCCCAATCTACTTGCTATGAAGTGATGGAACCAGATGCCATGATCTTCGTTTTCTGAATGTTGAGCTTTAAGCCAACTTTTTCACCCTCCTCTTTCACTTTCATCAGATAGAGGCTTTTTAGTTCCTTTTCACTCTCTGCCATAAGGGTGGTGTCATCTGCATACCTGAGGTTATTGATATTTCTCCCAGCAATCTTGATTCCAGCTTGTGCTTCCTTCAGTCCAGCGTTTCTCATGATGTACTCTGCATAGAAGTTAAATAAGCAGGGTGACAATATACAGCATTGGCATACTCCTTTCCCTATTTGGAACCAGTCTGTTGTTCCATGTCCAGTTCTAACTGCTGCTTTCTGACCTGCATACAGGTTTCTCAAGAGGCAGGTCAGGTGGTCTGGTATTCCCATCTCTTTCAGAATTTTCTGCAGTTTCTTGTGATCCACACAGTCAAAGGCTTTGGCATAGTCAAAAAAGCAGAAATAGATGTTTTTTTCTGGAACCGTCTTGCTTTTTTGATGATCCCGCAGATGTTGGCAATTTGATCTCTGGTTCCTCTGCCTTTTCTAAAACCAGCTTAAACATCTGGAAGTTCACGGTTCACATATTCCTGAAGCCCGGCAATAGATTCAGTCCATTTAGAAAGTAGATACTGGAAACGTTGGCACAGGAGCCGTGCACAATAATAGTAACAGTGAAGATCTCAGTGGCACTGCTTCCTGTGCCCGTGACGCCCGCGACTGAGGCTGTGACTGCAGCTGGGCAGGCAGACCCGGGCGCACCAGGGAGACCTGCAGGGCCACGTGCGCCTGTCCTCGGAAAGCTCTCTCATTTGTTTCTAGATTGAAAATCGTAGGGAATTTCCTGCATTTATAAAAACAAGGGCGGCATGCCTGGGAGTCTGGCCGGGGGCATTCCTGGGTGAGTGTCCACGCACGGCTGAGCCTGAGACACGAAGACTGAGGAGCCTCTTCCCGACTGTGGCTGCCAGTGAGGACTCGGGCCGCTTCCCTTTCTTCCGGACCCAGGCTGTACTTTTCTCCTAGACACTGTCGTGGGGACTGGGCACCATCCTCCTGAGATGGAGAGACAGAGACGAGGAGAGACACAGAGATGACAGACAGACTAGGAGAGACATGAAGATGGAGAGACATAAAGACTGAGAGTCACAGAGCTGGAGAGAGAAACCAAGAGACACAGAGAGAGGCAGAGAGTCAGAGAGACACAGAGATGGAGATACGGAGAGAGAGGAGAGAGGGGCCCAGACAAGAAGCTAGAGGAGACAGGCACGTCGGCAGGGACAGCCGTGGCCCAGCTCTCTGGCTAGAAGACTCCAGCTGAGTCCACGGCCAGAGGGACGTGCACAGTGGCGGCCTGGGAAAGAGCTGCTCTGATCGACGCCTTAGCTTCCGGACGCTTGTCGCAGTGGATCGAGTCCCACCGTGGAAGGAGGGAAGCTGGGATGGACCACAGAAAGCACAGAGCCCCCGCTGCCTGGGGGCCGTGGGGCCAGACTGCCTTCCTTTCCTCGTCCGGCCCCTTGACTCCAGGAGCCACCAGGGGGCTTCTCCAATTTTTCTGTTTGTTCAAGAAATTAATTTAAAAGTAGATTAAGTTGACTATTAAGTTCAGATTCGTCTGGTTCACCTCTGGGCTGTGCTTCACGCCCAGCAACGTCTCCCAGCTTGCTGACTGTTTTGGCAACTCCTGCCAAACCCTCCCAGTTACAAAAAGTCATCGAAATGATTGACCTCATTTTCAAGGCTGGGAAAAGGCATAAGTAAGAAACTCTAATAAAATTCAGACTCTCATACAGCTTGAACTTCCTACCTCTGCAATATGAAATGTACATTTTATACACAATTTCCATGGCCATTTACAGGTGTTAGATCAGAAGCAGGAGTCAGGGCAGACGGGACAATCGAATAAAACAGCCACGCGGTCCAAGCAAAGTGTGTTTCCTTTTTATATTATAGGGCATCTGCAAAGTTTCATGCAAATCAATCTTAATTTACCACGTGTTTTGGCTCTTTCATAAAATATTCTGACTGTGGTATTTCTCCATTTTAGCTGTAAAATTCTCCATAACTGGGGGCACTTATTACATTTTTAATATGTGAAACGATTCAGTTAGTACAAGAATTCAGGAGAAGTACTTATGCCCGGTAGAGAAATCAGCGTCTCACCGGTTCCCAGGAGACTGATAACACCTGTGTGTCTTTCGGGGTGGGGGCGGGGGGCAGTGTTGGAAGGCAATACCCCTCGTAACTACCTGTTTTTTTCCTACCACGATCGAGGGTACCTGTGGCCCAGCCCTGCAGATAGACAGGCTGTCACACTGAGTGAGGACTTCACAAATGCTCTCAGGTAAGTTTGGGCTGAACCGAAGAGTTGTGTGGGTCACTAAGCCGGGGCTTGGCTGTCCTGAAATCCACCGGTTCACGATCATTTTGGAGGATGGTGAGGAGAGGCCACCACAGTTTAGGGTTTGAAGAGAATCAAGTGTGAAGCGGGGAGGTTATTCTCAGACAGGGGTGGATTAGGCCAGTCCAGTAAGCGTCAAGTTAGGCGAACACAGCAGAGCCTGGCACCTGGGGTCACTTAGGGAGGGTCTGAGGGCTTCCCAGTGGCACCAGTGGCAGAGAACCTGCCTCCCAAAGGCAGGAGACATAACAGACGCGGGTGTGATCCCTGGGTCAGGAAGATGCCCTGGAGGAGGGCATGGCAGCCCACTCCAGTATTCTTGCCTGGAGAATCCCACAGACAGAGGAGCCTGGCGGGCTACAGTTCTGGGGTCGTAAAGAGTCAGACACGGCTGAGCGACTGGGGACGCACACGCACAGGGAGAGTCTGAACAGTCTGAGGCTCTTCAGCTGTAGCCAGAGGAACTGGGGGCCAGGGATCCCCTGAAGGCCCCCTCAGGGAGCTCTCTTGAGCATGTGTGTGTGTGCCCTTGTTTTCACAGGAGGACCCGAGCTGCAGACCACCCGCCTATCTCACGGAGGGTCCCGCTCCCGGAGGGAGGTGAGCATCCTGGGCTTTCTGCTCTTGTGCTGACCTGTGACGAGGGCTGGTCAGGGCTGGGGGATCTGGATTTAGCATGCTCAAACTCATTTCTTTTCCACATTCCAAGAGGATTTCTTCCCTGAAAAAGAGGGGACACAGGAAAGCAAGTTCCAGTGTTTTTATTCAAACATAATCCTTAATATCCTTTCTGGGCGCTCCCCAAAAGGACCGTTGTTTTTAAAAGGAAAATATCAGTTAAGACGAACCATGTCACTCTGGGACCTTTAAAAAGCCAGTGGGCCTCTGCTGGACCACACTCGATGCAGAGATCACAATCTATCCCTTTCTTGAAAATCTCCAAAGTGTTTTTGAAATGGTTAGTAATAATAAACGAGACAAGGGAAGCCAGGTGGCTGGCCGGGAGGTGCCCGCAGCGGCTCCTCTGTGAGGCAGGTGTCTGAGCCGTGTGTTCTGAGCCGCGGCATCTTGTCCCTTTGGGAACTCATGTTTCTGTTTTCTCTCTGGCGGCCGGGACACCTGGGTTAGCTTCATGCCGCCGCGTGGGCTCTCGGAGGAGGTGGCGCTGGCCAGCCAGCTGCTGTCTCACCTGTGGGAGCAAGGAGCAAATGCCTCCGGGGACTTGGAAGCACGGAATCGTTTGGAACGCACCCCACATTTGTGGTGAATCAGTGTTACTTCTGTTTATAAACTACCTGATTTTAAAAAAAGTGAACAATAAAACCTCGGCTCTTCTTGAGGGTAGAAACAGTGACAAGTGGAAAGGCTCGCTCAGCCCCATCCTGACCCTGACCCTGGCCCTGACCCTGACCCTGACCCTGACCCTGGCCCTGGCCCTGGCCCTGACCCTGACCCTGGCCCTGGCCCTGACCCTGACCCTGACCCTGGCCCTGACCCTGACCCTGACCCTGGCCCTGACCCTGACCCTGACCCTGGCCCTGACCCTGGCCCTGGCCCTGACCCTGATCCTGGCCCTGACCCTGGCCCTGACCCTGGCCACCACTCCTGTGCTGTTGGCTGTGGTCACCTTGAGAAG
>NW_011494893.1:432674-432873 GCF_000754665.1 Bison bison bison
GGGCCAGGGCTCCCGTCCGGGGGGATGTCGTGTCGCTCAGGGCTCCTGGTCACCATGCAGGCCTCAGCACTCCCGTCCTGATCCTAACTGCTTTCATCATTCCTTAGTGAACACGCACCACTGAAAATGCCAGGAGTTAGATCTCTCACCAGGACAAGCAGCAGAAGTGAGGAGAAAAAAATAAGGTGAGGAAAGCGCA
>NW_011494893.1:432973-443364 GCF_000754665.1 Bison bison bison
TCTAATGTTCACCTAATTCAAAAGGTGGGCAAAGCGGGGTGTGAGCGCTAACGAGTGTCCCATGCTCTATGATCCTGGTGCGGCTGCGAGGCTCAGAGGCCACCCGATGGTTTCGGTGTCAGACACCCCGGCCTCCCCGAAGGCCCTCGGCGCTTCTACCTGAAGCAGGTGAGCTTGGGCAGCCCCCTTCTATCTGCTCACTTGAGAACACTCCCTGCTGTCTGCTGAGTTCTGGGCTCTCTTCCGGTGCTGGAGACGCAGCAGGAACAAAACAGAACTCCCTGCGGGCACAGGGCTTACACTCCAGCAGGGAACACGGACAACAAAACACGTGAGGAGTGTGGAGACGTCAGACGCGATAGGGACCGTGAGGAAGCAAGTGCTGAGGACCTCAAGCCAAACACGGTGAGCAGAGACGAAAACGTTGCTATGTGACAAAGGGTCAGTCCAACCAGAGGGTGTGATGTCTGTAAAGGTTTGTGCACCCAACGCAGGACTCCCAGACAGGCAAAGCAGGCGTTGACAGACGGGAGGAGAGGCGCGGCGGGGTGCGGACCAGGGTGCAGGCGTCCAGCCGCAAGACGGGTGAGGTCTGGGCGCCTTGTGTTCAGAGGGTGACTGCCCCGTGATGCATACGTGGCGTCTGCTGAGAGAACAGGACCTGAATCTTCTCACCAAAGAAGACAAGGAGGAGGGCTGGGGCCGGGGGGCTGGGCAGGGGCTCACATAAAGTGAGGACGTTGAGGGAAGACGCGGAGACCTGGACGTGGGCGCCAGGCTGGAGCTATCTGTGTGGAAGGGCCAGCAGGGGCACAGGTGCCCAGGCAGGAGTGCCTGAGTGGGTTTGGGGTGAGCAGGAGGCAGAGTGGCCGGTCTAGAGTCCTACCCTAAGAGCTGTGTGCAGGGCCATTTGCTCTTGGCTTGCAGCTGTCCTCGGGATGCTAGGTCTGAAGGCTATGGGTATGCTTCAACTGAATCTAATAAAAATTGCAAATCACAACATCTATTTTAATTTCTTCAAGTACTTAAGAGAAAATATTAACTTTACTATTTCAACAGCTGGCATCTTCCATAAGTGGTTTGTGGGCTGTCAGAAACAACTCCCATTAATAAAACATTATTTGGTTATAATATAAATTAAGGAAATCACTTTAAAAATATAACACAAAGTTTTTGAGTTTGGAGTGAATGTTGGCCTCCTCAGTGTTGTTGTTTGGGAAGCTGGACACGTATTCTGCTGAGCGGCCATTCCTTGAAATGAGTACTTTACATCTCTTTTTTGGGGCTGTTTTCAAGTATTGGAAAATTAAAATAAACCCCATCTGTGGCCATTGCTTGGGGATGTGGATTTGGGTTTTAGAAACTTGCACGTCATTCTCAGTGATCCCAGTGATTCTGAAGGGTCACCTGTGAGGGTATGACAGCAAAGTGAGGACATGGGCCGCTTCAGCACCAGACAAGGCCCAGCTCGGTGCGTCTCTGATTCCTCAAGAGCCGGGTGCTGGTGATGAAGCAGAGAGGCAGTCATTGTGAAAGGGCTGTGAAAGCACGTCCTCGGGAGCGACTGTGGATACACAGAGGTTAACATATTCACCGTGCTTTTTGTGGGCAACAAAGGTCATTTTCTAACTTGAAATTGCCCTTGATATTTTGACATGGGCTTGACTTCAGTAAAGGTATTTCACATCAAGCTAAAACAACCTGATGGAAAGAATGCGTGGATAATTTGGGGAATAAAAAGAAAGTGAGTCCTGGGTGCCAGCACTAAGGTGAGAGTGGGGTAGAGTGCAGCGGGCCTCCTCTTTTCCTGTGTCCCCCTCCCTCCTGGCTGGAAGCAATGCCCCTCCTCCAGCTGTTTCCTGGTCTCTCAGCGAATCTTCTAGCACTACAGGCCCTGGCTTTGTCCCTCTATTCCTGAGGGCAGCACGGAGACTTAAACTCGAGGTACCCGGGACGAGCACAGACCCGAAGGCCCTCCCGCAGGCTCCAGAGCCTGCCTCCGCCTGGGGACCAGGGCCCGGCTCTCGGCCAGGCGGGCAGGCGTCCGGTACCCGGCACTTCCGCCACACCGCCTGCTCCCTCAAGGACTGGTTTCTGTGGATATCCAGTCCTCCAGGCTTTATATCAGACTGCCAGAACAACTAGTTCTGAAAGATGGTCTTGTAACACTTTTGGCTTCCTTTATTCAATGAACACTTTTTGGATGATATGATGCCAATAATTTCATGACAAAGGGGAAAAACCGGCTTCCAGGCGCTGCCATCAGCTGAGTGTTCTGTAACAAGGGAAAGCAGTTATTTTTAAAGAAAAAATGCTAGAATATGGCAAGGGAAATAAGCGCAAGGAGAAGTTAAGAGCCACTAAGGTCTAATAATTTCAAAAGTAATATGTCCTTCCTAGGACTTATTTAATGACAGCATCAAAGCCAGACGCCTATTCCCTTGCTTTTCCTGATGCAGCAAATTAGAAAGCGTCTAGGAGAGCGTTTAGTGGGGAAGTATTGGACTCGTAAGTCAATTTTTCACCTCACACCAGAACTCTAGCAGTGTTCAAGTGTGTCACCAGCTTACGAAGCTTCGCAGATGGAGAACATGCTTCTATGTGGGAGGAGATTTAACCCTGGGAAGTGGGTCAATTCCCATAATTCTACCCTTACGTTTGAAGTTCTGGCCGATGGGCATTAAATGCTGCCATTAATTAGAATTCATTTGACAAGATGTTGGACAGTCAAGCTAAGTTCTTGATTTAAAATTGTGATTTGTGAAGAGCGACCTAGTGAAGCATTTGCCTCCATGTCAGCACCCAGTACCCACATGAGGGGAGGAGGGTGGTACAGCCTCAGGCTTGCCCAACGGGAAGTGCTTGGCAGCTTTAACATGGGTCGCTGGCCTTTTGCTTTCATTAATTAATTCCTTATCTAAATAGTAGTTGGACTGTTCTTATGACTCCCTCATTTAATTTTTAGTGAACTCCTTTATATCTTGAACACTTGTTTCAGCATTTTTCCTCCTTCATCTGAAGCCTCGCTCTTCCTCTGTGCCTCCCCTGCAGACCCTTCCATGAAGGGGCTGGCCCTTCTCTGCAGGCGCTTTCTTTCTCTAGACCCCGCCTGCTTGCATTTCAGAGAACTGTCCTGGATCTCTCCTTCCATGTGTGCCTCACTCACCCTGTCTCCAGCGTCCAGCCAGCACCGTGGACGCTCTTGACAGCTAGGCCGCTTGTCTTCCTCCCTGACCTCTTGCTTCTGGACTCAACTGGGTCCCCTGCCCGGCAAAGCTGATCTACGGACTTGGGGCTGTGCTGAAGGAAAGCCCAGTTTCCTGAAGGCTCCCAGCAAGGAGAACAGGCAGCTCAGGCTCCGAAGACCAGAACGTGGTGGTGGTTGTCAGGGAAGGCATTCTATGGGAGGAGGAGGCAGAGGGTTTCGGGAAGCACGATCAGCTTGTGGACACCCTCTTGATTAGTGGGTGGTGGGGTGACAGGGTGGTGTTTTGGGAGGCCACATCCTCAACCTTCTGGTCCTAACCCGTCAGGGGTCCGCGTGCTTGTTTCCATCAGGGCGAGTCTGGTTTCCTTAAAACCACTTAGGAATGCATGTCAGACATTGTCTCCTGCGCCCTTCAGGGGGAGCCAAGGTCCCGGACTCTGCTCTGTTGTTTAACTTGTCCTCTGTTCCCTCGCACACCAGGCATTCACGTTTTCTTCCTTATTAACTCCTAAGTCGGGCATCTGGGGCTTCAGGGAGGCCTGGAGCAAGGCCCTTGAGTTCAAGAGACAGGGGCTCTTGGGTGGGGGCTGTTAAACCCAAGAGGGTCCTCAAGGGTCCTGTTCCATGTCTGCTGCCAAGACTCAGCCCCACCCGGGCGTCTTCCTGCTTCTCAGCCTGCTAAGCCCCAGCTTGCATCTGCACACCACTCCATGGAACAGACTCACAGTGTCTTACCCATGTCCCCCGGGGCCCCCCAAGTGTGGCTTCTCCCCAGCACCTCCCACCAGCCCTCATGAACAGGGAAGGAAGCCATTTGAGTGCAAGAGTCCTCCGTCTAGACCTTGGAGGTGATGTGTGAGAAGGCATCTAGCTGTCCACTCCAGACTGTGCACTTCGTGGAATGCACCCCTGGACAAATCAGGCTGCTTGCACAAAGCTGGCGTGCGTAGGTTCCACGTGGGTGAGACTCGCCTATGGACACGGTGGGGGCTGCTTGTACTCTCGCCTCAGCCAGGACCCACCTCGTCGTGCACGTTAGCTGTACAGACGACCAAAGACAGAGCCAAATTCTTCTTGAATTTGGGAGCCTGGATTTGCTCGTGTGGAGGCTGACTACTACCTGAGAACTTAGAATTCCATCCATAGACAATAGAAGGGTGATTACAGGAGTTGTGTCAACTGTAGATGGGCTATGAGGTTTTGGTACCGTGTCCAAAGGGCCTGCTTGGCTGGGTGAGTGGCAGGGACATTCCCACGCACCCAAAGCCTCAGTTTGGTTGATGTGAATGTTATTTAGATTCTGTGCAGTTAATACAGATCTCTTCCTTCTCATGGCGACTCAGTTTCTAAAGATTGTTCTCAGCTCATGAAAGTCAAACTACATCCTGTATACAATTAAGTTTTGCTTTTCAATGCATTTTATCATATGATGAATCTTTGAAAATGTATGCTTCACATGTGAACAAGAGGGCAATGATCATTCAGGACATTTAATGCTGAATCTGTACCTCCAGCCCCACTGCAGAGCTTCCGTTCCACACTTTGCTGATTGTCCTAAAGTTTATAAAATAAGCCTGTATTACTTTTAAAGATGTGGAATAATTCTATATAAAATACATATTTATATAATTTGGAGTGGGTAGCCGTTCCCTCCTCCAGGGGATCTTCCCCACCCAGGGATGGAACCCAGGTCTCCAGTACTGCAGGTGGATTCTTTATCAGCTGAGCCTCAAGAGCAGCCCAAGAATACTGGAGTGGGTAGCCTATCCCTTCTCCAGGGGATCTTCCTGACTCCGAAATTAAACCGGGGTCACCTGCATCGCAGGCAGATTCTTTACCAGTTGATCTACCAGGGAAGCCCCTATTTTATGCATATTATATATATATATATGTATACACACACATTTACATAATACACATACTTGCTCTGGTGATCCTTCCTGAATTCTATACCATCTGCTGGAAATTCAGCTGCGATGTTTTTGGTTGTTGCTGGCTTTTAGGCATCAGCGAGGAGCTCGCAGGACCTTAGCTCCCACGGGGGATTGACCCTGCGCCCTTGGCAGTGAGCGTGCAGTGTCCTAGCCTCTGCACCGCCAGGAAAGCCCCTCAGACACCGTGTTTCCCAAGCGCCTAAGACCATCCGGTCTCAGATCAAACTCCTTCTTCCTTGCATCTGGGATGAGCCCCTCCATGGAGGCAGCAATCTGAACCACCTTCATCAGCATCCTCATCCACCTAACAAGGAGGCTTGGCCTGAAATTTTCAGAACTTCTCCTCCCACTTGGTCTCTCTTTACTGTCCCTCCGACCCACCTCCATAACGTCATAGGGTGATCATTCTGAAACACAGACTAGCCAGACACCTCTGCCACTTGGACAAAAGTCATACTCCTCAGCATGTCCAGGGACTCCATTGCCTGGCTCAGGCCAACCTAAGGTAATCCCCCATCTACTCCCAGAGGTCCTGCTCCAGCCTGCCAGACCGCGGCAGTCCCCCTCACCTGCCTGGCTAACTCAACCACGCTGCATGTCCACCCACCACCGGCCACCCACATGTCTTTCCAGACTGAACGTAATCTCCTACTCTGAGTCGTTCAATCCACCCATTTTCCACCGCAAATGCTCTATGGTGTTTATCACCTGTGCTGTGATGAACTTGGAGCCTTTGTCAATTCCCTCTGTGTTTCCAGGCCTGTTTGCATAGCTGGCAGAGATCGTTCGAATCAGGGGCCTATTTTGGGCTGCAGAGCTGGGGTCTTCCTGTTTATTTCAGGACATCCCAGCACCTGTGCTGAGGAGCAGACTGGCAGGGACTAGATCTCTCAGCCTCATGGTTAAGCCTTGACTGTACAGGAATAGGCTTTAAGTAAGCAGAGCAAACAGCGCACTAAGAAACTGGCCACCTTGGGGCTTTCCCGAGAGCCATTCTGGGTGCTCAAGAAGAACAAACGCCTCCAGACTCGGGCTTGGATTAAAGGAGTTGGTTCGTCAACTGGTGCTTTGCTGTGTAGACGCAGCTGGTGTTAGGCCTTTGCATGAGATTGTATTTGACTTATTCTGACATCTAAATCTGCTTTTTGACAGGGAAACCTAAAAGAAAAAAATCTGCCTTGAATTTTGGAATGAAAACCACTGCACAGATTCCTTGTGAGACAGGGCTGCATTCAACTCATGTCTTCCACAGGAATCAGAACTGTGTCTTTAAAGGAAGAAGGAGTTCTGGGGGACAGTGGAGCCAAGTTTCTGTCACGCTCTGTTACGCAGTGGGAATGGGGACAGAGAAGAAAGGAGTGTGTCAGAGCACAGGGGCGACCCACCACGACCCTCTTCCTGTGGCCTAATTATAGCTGCTTTGTGGAGGGCCAGTCATATAACAGATAAGTTGAGAGATTCTTAAACTAGAATGCTCTGCGTGGAGAATGAGGCCTGCAGCAAACAGGCAATCCCACCCGGAGACTAGCTTCGCTCTGCTGCGGCGCCCGCATCCCAAGAAGCCTATTGTACGAAGCATTACAGTCTGGCAACGTTGTAAAGGATGGTGGTTGTATTGTCTATTTTAGAATCATCTTTCCCTTTTTTGCCATCACCAAGCAGCTGCCCCAGCGTTTGCAAAGCAGCTGTTTCATGGCTAAATGGACCCCAGCTCCAGCAGCCACCAGCTCACTAGTGATACACCCCGAACATCTCCATGATAAGTGATAAAGTCCTCATGTTTAGGTATGTTCTAACATGAATCACACCCAGAGAATCTGGGGAAGAGAAATGGGAAAAAGAATACAAGTGTCCAAGCTTTTTGTTTGTTTGTTTCAATGTCACATGTAAGGTTACTGTCGGAAGGAAGGAAGGAGTTCTGGGCAAAAGCCTTCATTCAAAAATGTCAATATCATTTAACAGCAAAAGCAGTATAATTACTCTATTCAATAAACAGCTAACAATACACAGACATTTTCAGCTAAAAGAGGACTTGCCAGAGTGTACCTTTTAGCAATTTAGTAGTTAATTAGTAAAAAAAAAATTTTAACAACATCTGGTGAACAGTCTCTAATTTCTGAAGTTTTGGAATGAAAATCCACTGCACAAATTCATTGCTATGAACGATCTTCCAGTTGTTTACCTTTATGCCAATCTCATTCCCTACCAGGAAAACATATTTCAAATGTGTTTCTGTATTAAAAACCAAAGCATAACAAAAAGAAATTTCAGATTTCTGGGCATGACATTAATGCCATGCAGTTCACCAGCTGCCACACATGGGTTAAGACGCCGTTATGGCCTTGGCCATAAAGTCGGCTGTGTTGGACAGAAAAAGGACGAACGGCTATCCCTCCGCTTCCATTCGACGCCTCCTCTACACCAGCCGAGCCCAGGAGCTGGAGGCGGGAGATGGGGCTGGGCGCCCGCCTCACAGTCCTCTCCGTGTCCTCTCCTCCGTGAGAGCGGGGTCGGCCTCAACGACCTTCGGGACAAGTGTGGGCACGTCTACACCCGCGGAGGCGCCGGCCTTGCCAGGCCGCGGGTGTTGCCGCCGTAACCTCCAGGCCGGCAGCGGGCAGCGCCGACAGCCTGAAGTACTTAGGCTGTTCTGCAGTTTAATGACTTGCCAAGGCCTGTCTCTTTTAAAATTTTTAAGAAGGTTTTACGGCTGAGTTAATTTACATGCCTGGTTTACCCAGACAATATCGGGCTACATTTTGCTTTGAAACGCATGACATTAGTCACTGACATGTATCAGGGTCAAAACTCGATCTTGGTAGAGTGACGCCTTGAATTGATTAGAGCTCTTTCTTCTAAGAAACACACAGTGTGTACACATTCACAGCCTGCGTCCCCAGAGCAGCCACTTGAATTTTCCAGGATAAAGTATAGCTTCAGTGTATCAGTGAGAAAATAAAGATGAAGGAGCCAATTTAATCAGAAAGGCGGTGCTCACTGGGAGGTGCTCTTTCATGGTCAGAAGGTCGGGCTCTAAGTCTAAGGACGGGCTGAGGACAGGCTGACCGCCCATCGGCTTTGAGGACTGAACGGGACACCCGTTCTTCCAGGGACCTGGCTTCCCCATCTCAAGTGGAGGTAAAGTTCGGTTCATTTTTGTAGCTTCTGTAGAACTGTAGACTCAGAGTTGCAATGGGTACTAGGTATAGGATTTCTATAAAAACCTTTTGGAAAAAGCCCAGTTTAGACCCTGTCCAGGGAAAGGCCTCCTAAGAAAGCAGACCTGGGCGTGTATGTCTGGGGGTGCAATCTGCCTGCCCTGGGAGATGAGACCCACCCCGGGGAAGGTGGGTGTCACTGCGAGGCTCTGAGTGGGTTCTGCAAAGTGGATTTGGGGAGGAATTGTCACAGGTCTTGTAGGGAAAGAGGCAGTGGGACCTGAGGTCATTCTCAGGGAAGGAAACCCAGGGAAAGGACGAAGCTGCCCAATAGGAACCTCATTACCCTCCCTTCTGGCTGTGTGCGACTGGGATCCTCATCCACGCACCCGACGTTCTGTGTGGACAGCCCAGTGTCACCTGCATGGGTCTGGCTGGACTGCAGTGCAGCTGGGGAGAGGGGCTGGCCCGCGGGTTTCAGGAAGGTTGCGCCAGGGGCTTCCTTCCATCCAGGTGACAAGTGAGTCGGGGAGGACCGTCTGACAGAACCCGGCAGGTCACCTGCGCGGTGCGTCCCGTCGCTGCGGCGGTGTGCCTCGCTGTACTAGTTAGAGCTCTCTGGTCACTTGATCTGTCCTGGGCTGAGACATGTGAAATAAAGGTTTCTGAGAATAATGGACTTCTGTATATTTCTTCTTATAGTAATTATTAATTTGATTTATGAATGTAGGTACTATATTATTTGGTTTATAGAATTTAATGCATTTACCTTCTTTGCTTGACTTAATTCTTTTGCTCTAAAATCAGCTTTAAATAATATTAAAAACAAAGTTTTTGGTTTGTATTTGCCTAATATCTTTCACCATCATTTACTTTAATGGTTATATTGCTGCTTGCTCAGTTTGTCGTATCCAGCTCTTTTGCAACCCATGGACTGTAGCTGCCAGGCTCCTCTGTCCATGGGGATTCTCCAGGCAGGAATACTAGAGTGGGTCACCATGCCCTCCTCCCGGGGGTCTTTTTGACCCAGGGATTGAACCTGTGTCTCCTGCTTGGCAGGTGGATTCTTTACCGCTGCGCTATGTGGGAAATGCTATGGTTAGATTACATATAACATAATGTTGGGTTTTGCTTTGTGGTACAACTTCTAAGTCTGCTTCTATTATTAAGTATGTTTTGCCATTTGTACTTGTTAATCTGATTCTTATACCAGTTGCTACGTGCCATGATTATTAACATTATACCTTTTCAGTTCAGTTCAGTTCATTTGCTTAGTCATGTCCAACTCTTCGCAACCCCATGAATCACAGCACTCCAGGGCCTCCCTGCCCATCACCAACTCCCGGAGTTCACTCAAACTCATGTCCATCGAGTCAGTGATGCCATCCAGCCATCTCATCCTCTCTCGTCCCCTTCTCTTCCTGCCCCCAATCCCTCCCAGCATCAGAGTCTTTTCCAATGAGTCAACTCTTCGCATGAGGTGGCCAAAGTATTGGAGTTTCAGCTTCAGCATCAGCATCCTTCCAAATGAACACCCAGGACTGATCTCCTTTAGGATGGACTGGTTGGATCTCCTTGCAGGCCAAGGGACTCTCAAGAGTCTTCTCCAACACCACAGTTCAAAAGCATCAATTCTTCGGCACTCAGCTTTCTTCACAATCCAACTCTCACATCCATGCATGACCACTGGAAAAATGATAGTCTTGACTAGATGAACCTTTGTTGGCAAAGTAATATCTCTGCTTTTCAATATACTATCTAGGTTGGTAATAACTTTCCTTCCAAGGAGTAAGCATCTTTTAATTTCATGGCTTCAGTCACCATCTACAGTGATTTTGGAGCCCCCCAAAATAAAACTTGACACTGTTTCCACTGTTTCCCCATCTATTTCCCATGAAGTGATGGGACTAGATGCCATGATCTTCGTTTTCTGAATGTTGAGCTTTAAGCCAAATTTTTCACTCTCCTCTTTCGCTTTCATCAAGAGGCTTTTTACTTCCTCTTCACTTTCTGCCATAAAGGTGGTGTCATCTGCATATCCGAGGTTATTGATATTTCTCCCGGCAATCTTGATTCTAGCTTGTGCTTCTT
>NW_011494893.1:443464-448432 GCF_000754665.1 Bison bison bison
GTATCCGAGGTTATTGATATTTCTCCCGGCAGTCTTGATTCTAGCTTGTGCTTCTTCCAGTCCAGCGTTTCTCATGATGTACTCTGCATGTAAGTTAAATAAGCAGGGTGACAATATACCTTTTATCTTCATTTAAATGTTTCATAATATGGTTTTATTTTATTTCCTTTTTCACTATTTCTTCTGATAACTTGGATGGGTTAAATTTTTGTTCTAATGATCAACTTTATAAGTTTTCATTTCTTTAGACAATATCCTTTGACTTCCTTCTATTAACACTATTATGATTAATATATTTTCCCTTCTCACCTTTTTATTCCCCCATCACGCAATTTTATTTTATTCTTATGTTATCTTATATCTTTAAATATACCTTTATTACCTGATTCATCAGCTCCAAGTGGCATCACAGTCTGTCCAGAGTAAAAGATGAGGATGAAACTAGCAAATTTATGCTTTATTTGTACTTTCTTCTTTTTTTCTTCTCACACTGTTTGTGGCATTACTTCCACGGACAAGATTCATGAATTCACTGTTTTCGACCCGCATGTAAACTCCCGCTCCTGCAGTTTGTTGGGCTCGGTGCTCACTGCCGGCTTTCGGCCCGAGTCCAGCCTTCAGTGGTGTCCTTAGTCCAGGGTCACGGGAGCTGAGTCCCTTCATGTTCCGTGCTTTTGCTGTTGACTCCTATGTGAGAATTCAGTTGACGTGTCAGTCTCGGGCCTTCTCCTATGCCACTAAGCCATCACAGGCACTGTCACCTGTCTCCTGAGTCACTTTTGACTTTGGGAGAAGTTGAGGCCGGCCTGGCAGTTTCTTCACAGAGAGATTCATCTAACGTGTGCTTCTTGTCCATGTACTTTGGATACTCAAAGAGTTCTTTCCCAAATTCCAGCTACTTTACTATGGTTGTTTCTTAATGTTGATCATTCTCTGTGAGCTTTTTTGGGGGACTTCTCAGTTGTTAAACTCAAAGCTAATTGTATTACTTCTAAGCGCTCCTGAAATATATATATATTTTAAAATTATAAAATAAACACAAAAGTATAGAGAATAATAGGAAGAAATTCTCCGTAACTATCCCACACTACCAAATCTTAAGCTTTACACCTTTTTTAAACCAAGATTTGTAGGAAAAGTGTGAAAAGATTCCTCTATCATGGATCTGTTGCTACAGTTAAGTTGGTTTGTTAAAGTGAGTCTGAACTTGTTAGCCTTGAAATCACTGGCTTCATTTTTTGAGATTGTATAAAACGGTAGCATTCCTCAGAATCTTTGATAGGTGTTGATAACTTAAGATATTTGTGACTTTATATCCTTGATGATGGCTTTGTAATGATCATATGGTCGTCGTGTGAAGGGACTCTCTGGTTGCAAGACAGTTACAGAAAAGGCAGACCTTGCAATCATCAGAGAAGCCTTCATGCCAGTATCTAGACGTCACCTCAGATGCAGGATGTGTTTAAAGCATGGTCCTTGCCTTCAAGAAGCAAGTAAGTGGAGCATACATCCCTGAGCAGGCAATGGTGCAGACCAGCCTGCGGTGAGGCCGTGACGGAAGCAAAGGGCAGATGCTCATGACAGAGGCGTGGTGCCTCCACGTGTGGGAGCAACGAAACATTCCCCTCCTCCCCGACGCAAGCTGCCCCACCGCGATGCCTGGAAACTGGGCCAGCCTACCTCCCACAGCACAGGGAAGCTCAGGTTGCCAGTGGAATTAAGGCTGCTAACTGGCTGACCTTGAGGTAGGGGGACGATCTTGGCTTATCTAGGGGGACCCAGGGTCACCAGAAGTGTCCTTAGAAGTGGACTCGGTGGCAGGAAAAGTGAGTCGGGGGAGATGTGACCACAGAAGGTCAGAGAGATGGGACACGGCCAGCTCTGAAGATGAGGAAGCATCCTGAGCCCCGGATTCAGGGCCTCCGAGAGCTTGAAAGAAGAGAAGACGGAGTGTCTCACAGAAGCCCAGTAGGGCCGCAGCCCCGTCAAACGTGTGATGTTAGCCCGAGGAGCCTGAGTCGACTCCGTCCCTACCGATGCTGAGAGAACCGCCCTGAGACGAGCCCCAGCGGCGGTCCTCAGTTACCAGAGCAGCGAGGAGACTGGAGCATCACGTCTGGGAGGGAGAGAGGAGGACGTCTCAGGAGAGGGTCTGGGCTGGGGGCTTCCTGCTGGTAACACAGGCGGCCATGGGCTGGAGCTGGATCTGGAAGGACCTCAAGTACTGGGCCTGGTCAAGAGTCGGTGACGAGTTTGTGCAGCCGTGAAACTCTTGGTTTTGTCTTTTACAAGAAGTGGTGCTTCCAAGTGGAGCAGAGCCTGGGGTCCTTGGGAAGGGCAGAGGAGTGTTTTGGTTTTGATGGCCTCTGCAGAGGCTCTCTGCTCTGTTGGAATTCCCAGGATGGAGACTCTGCACCCCAGCTTGTAGGGCAGGGGTGTGGGGCAGGGGGGCTGCCCATGCTGCTTGCCTGGGAGGCCCCCGATCACCAGCTGGCTGGTCCATTTTGGCTCCTTTATCACGTGTCCACATGAGGGCGGCTCACTCCAAAGCTGACTCCTTGTTGTTCTGCTGACAGTTGCTGCCTTGGGTTGCCTCTGTCTCTAGGTCCTGTCGTTGGTCTAAAAAACCAACTGCACAATTAGCCAAGCTGATGGAAGAGGAATTGGACATGAAGACAGCAGGATATGAAAGAAAGGCTGGATCAACTCTCCACCCTCTTCTTCCCCCACTGTGCCCAGCCCGTGGGCCCCAACTTCTGCTACCCAATGTAAGTTGGGAAACCTCTGGGTAAGTACAGTGATTTAACTGTGAAGACCTGTGCGGAATACCCGCCACACAGCCTAGCACGTCACTGGCTTATTTATGAAGTCCTTTTGCTGGCGTTCCTCCCAGCTGATTGCATTTTTCCTGAGGTCTCTGTGGCACCAGAGCATGGAGAACAGGGCATTATTATACTGCTGATTATGTTACTATATTATACCAGGCCTTGAAACTTGACAGAATTTACCTACTCTGTTTTGTACTTGCCCGAGACAGGCGGCCCCTTTGGCCCCTTGCCTTGACTAGAAAGCCAGTCCTCCCACCTCCGAATTTTCCAGCGTCTCATCCATATCTGGCTGATACGATGAGATTTATTTGCAATTTTGCACTTGGAGCTGCCACTGAGATAAGACCTTGGGGAAGCTGGGGCTGTGAGTGTAAATTGCACTTGGGACAAATGCACACTTGGGGGCCAGTAGGGGCTGTGCTCTAGGGTGGGAGAGCCACATGGGGGCCAGTAGGGGGTGTGCTTTAGGGTGGGAGAGCATCCTTCCAACAGTCACATTCACCTGGGATCCTAGACCCGCCTGGGATCTCAGTCGCATCCACCTGGAAACAGGGTCTTTGCAGGTGTTCGTAGTTAGGATGTGGTCGTACCTGGGCAGGAGGAGGCCCGGTGGCCAGCTCCAGAATCGCGGGAGGAGGAACGCACTGCTGCCGTCTGAGGTCGTCCGCTGAGTGCTTGTTCTTGCATCCGTTGGTTTCCTCAAGTCCGCGTCTGCATGAAGAGGCAGGAAGCAGCGAGAGAAAGGGGAGCTCACCACGCTTTTTCCGGCCTGGGTGGCATGTGCCCCCTAAGAGCCCGTGACAGGCGACATGAAGTGTGAGGGGTGAGACAGTCCAGATGGTCACTGGGGCCGCATACAGTCCGGCTGGCTGCAGTCCAGGCAGCCGGGCAAGGAGCCACAGGCCAGCCTTCCGGCCCGCCCGCCCCGGGAGCTCCCGAGATGCTGAGAAACCGGCGTCTTCTCTGGTCATCGAAGACAAACAAGTTCCTTGTGGCATTTAAGCCTCTAATTTTCCTTTTATTGCTTTCTGATGCTGACTGCCTTGATCAAGGTTTCCCCTGGGGATTCACACACCTGAGCTTGCACTCAGGTCAGAGTGTTTACTCTGGGCAAAATGCAGCTTCCTGTTTCAGAGAAGAAGGATTTAAAAAGGATTTTAAATGGGCTCCCAAGACTCCTTGAATAGCAAACAGCTTTTAAAAGACAACGCTTTAATGGGGGTATGGGTAACCAGTTCAAAAACAAAAGGATTGAATATCCCTTTAAATGTATATGGGCTTAAAATGCAAGAAGGGAACAGATTTGGCAACGTTTCTTCTGGATTTTTACCGAATTCAAAATGCTTGAAAAATCTCTTCACGTGTGACCAAACACAACTGCAAAAAATTTGTAAACGATCCAGAGAGACAGCAAAAGTGATCATGGAAATCCAAGCAGCTCGTGGGCGGCTTTGCCTGAGAGGAAGGGTCCTGTCTCCTGGGGCCCCCTCTGGGGGGGAGGGCGCCCAGTGGGCACCATGTGGGGCTCTCATTCCGACAGTGGACGGCGGGTCTTCATGTAAACAGTGGATTCTGTGAATCAGAATCAGCGCGTTCACTCAACGAAAGGTGAGCAGCGCCTGGTGCCGGGCCCATCCAACGGAGAACCTTGACCTGCTTAGGGAAGTGGTGCCAAGGAAGCCCAGACACTACCTGTGCTTTGTAAGCCCAGGAACCTCCTTCTGGGTGGAATCCGCGTGGTCGGCAGCAGGCCGGTCCTGCCTGGTCCACAGGCCTCTGGGCGTGCAGCCGCCTCTCCTGGGCAACCTGGGTCTTGACCTCATGAGTTACCACGCTGGTTTCAGGGCAGAGAAGGAGGATGCAGACCCAGTCAGTTCTGCAAAGCCCCAGCCTCTGCTGAGCGCAGAAGGGTGGCAGGAGAACCTCCCAGAGCTCCAGGGAAGGGGGAGGTGGGGCCTGCTGGTCTCTGTTTGGGCCCCAGAAGCAGATGCTGGCATGAGGGTTGAGGACCACCTGGGTGTGTTTAGGGGTGACCCCAGAGCCAGGGCAGAACCACAGAAGAGGGGAGACCAGCCTAGTGGGCGCCAGCTAGTCCCACTAGGATTCCCCGGGTGCGGCACAGAGGGCCTGAAGCTGGTCC
>NW_011494893.1:448532-455597 GCF_000754665.1 Bison bison bison
CCCCCCCCCAGGCGGAGACGTTAGCCACTCCCAGCCTCCCCCTAGCAGGTTGGTCGGGACCAGTGGAAAGCGGCGGGTTCCGGCAGCAGCTTCTTGTCAAGCGCCGAGGACCAGTCGGGAGCTCTGTGACGTCTGCTGTCGTGATCACTGGGTGAAGGGGTGCGTAGCAAGTGCCGGAGTTCAGAGGAGGGGAGAACTTCATGGGATGCGATGAGGGGCGACCTTTATAGACAGTCAGGAAGGTTGAGCGGGGAGGTCTTGGGGCTCCTCCTGAGAGCCTGAGCTGGTGAAGGAAGTTGGATGAGCAGCATGGCACGGGGCCCGGTCCCTCGTGGACTGTGTTGATAGGGGGAACTTTGAGCAGAGACGCATGAGGAAGGACTAGGTGTGGAGACTCTCCTGTGTGTCGCCCAACACCATCCTCGCGTCTCCCAGACCAGAGGGATTTTCATATGCATGTGCCCGCATGTGAACGTTGGCTCCCACGACTGTGACGGGTGTACCTGGCTGAGAAAACGGATGGTTGGTGCTTCTTGGTAGAAGTTGCAGGAGCAATTATGTTAAACCGCTTAAGTTGACATTGAAAGTGAAAGTGTTAGTCACTCAGTCGTGTCTGACTCTTTCCGGCCAACTGACCTATCAGGGAAGCCCCAGCTGGCATTAGGCAATTAATAAATTGTAATGTTGCCCATTTACAATCTAAGCAGGTAATGTAGCCCAGATTTGTGTAACATAGCCCATCAGAGATGAAAGGCAAATGTGCTTTTACTCTCAGTGGCTTTGTGATGCTTATTCTAAACTGAGATTAGAATTGAAGAAAGTGAAGAGTGTGAAAGTGAAAGTGTTAGTCGCTCAGTCGTGTCGCACTCTTTGCAACCCCACAGACTGTAGCCCACCAGGCTCCTCTGTCCATGGGATTCTCTAGGCAAGAATACTGGAGGGGGTTGCCATGCCCTTCTCCAGGAGATCTTCCCAACTGAGGGATTGACCCCAGGTCTCCCTCACTGCAGGCAGATTCTTTACCGTTCGAGCCACCAGGGAAGCAAGGCACCAATTGTGTGTCCCTGGTGGCTCAGCTGGTAAAGAATCTGCCTGCAGTGAGGGAGACCCCGGTTTGATTCCTGTGCCGGGAAGATCCCCTGGAGAAGGAATAGGCTACCCACTCCAGTATTCTTGGGCTTCTCTGATGGCTCGGTCGGTAAAGAATCTGCCTGCAATTGGGAGACCTGGTTTCAACCCTTGGGTTAGGAAGGTCCCCTGGAGGAGGGCATGGCAACCCATTCCAGTATTCTGGTCTGGAGAATCCCCAAGGACAGAGGAGCCTGGTGGGCTACAGTCCATGGGGTTGCAAAGAGTTGGATACAACTGAGCGACTGAGCACCATGTGTAGGGCTTGTCTCTTCATCAGAAGCATCACGTTAGCATTATCTGCCAGCATCCCAGGGATGGTTTGGGGCAGTGAGCAGTGGGGTGCCCAGGAGCCACCTTCCAAAGACTTGGGGACCACGTCTCCTCTGTTGGGTGCCCAGTGCGACCGGCACCCTGGGCCCACGTCTGGAGCGTCTGGGGCAGGGGCCTCAGTGCTGTGAGCCTTGTGCCTTTCAGGAACTTGGTGCCTAAATGCCCAAAAGAGCTTCCCCGGGATGGTGACTCTGCTGCAGGGTAGAGACTCAGGATGTGTGTGGAGTAAGTGAGGTGATGGAGAGCAGGGCTGAGGGGTGCCGGGCCTGCCTGATGGATCGCTGGATGACCCAGGCCTTCAGGAACCTCTCGCCTTCCAGAACCTCGGTCCCTGGGGGCGGTGTCCATCCCAGCTTTTGTTCAAGTTTCTTTTCTCTGACGAGGGTTCAGAGAGACTCTGGCCCTGCCCTTGCCTAACCAACCTCTTTTTGTAGATCGATATGTAAGCTCATGTCTTTAGTTTTTATTGGGCAGTAATTCTGCGACCCATATGTAATTCATTAGCATGTAAAATGCTCTGCTATTTGAGCCAAAATAATATCCAGGCTGTCTGAAAAGTCTGGCAACAGAGGATAAACTTATTTCAAATAGTTTATTAGTTACATTTTCAAATAATATACTTAATATGTTTCCCCTCAACCTCCAGACACCTTTTAGGTAAAGTAACTAAATTTAAAATAAGAGGTTTGATCTTTAGCCTGAAAAAATACAATAAATATACTATTTCCCCCATGTTTCCAGAATATTTGGAGTGTACTTATTGCAATTTTGTTTCAGATTAACAATAGGATCATTGCTTTAAATTTAGAGGCACTTCATCTGAAAAGCTGCCTGGAGGTTGAAGAAAAACATGTTGAAGATATCTTTTTTATAATGTAAATAACATGTTTAAAAGTAAGATTTTCATGTGTTTGCGGAATTTTTGTACATCGTGTAATTGATAAGCGTCCTGGGAAGTTTATTTTAAATTCTTTGTTATGGATTAGTTAAAAGAGACCAAGTGCTTCGACATTTATTTTCAAGTGTCTACTCTCAATACGTTCAGAAATAAAACATGAAGACTGAGGTTTGGCTTGATCCAAATTTTACACTCTGCAAAAAATATTTTAAAAGGAGAAAATAATAAATTCAAAGTAGGAAGTAGGGCAAAGTGCCCAGCATTCTGCATCAACCACGTGTCTGATTAGAGTCCGCAGGCTCTGTAAACCCTACGGGGTCCTCATGGGTGGGGTCTGCAGGGGCAGAATGAGAGTTCTTCCAACTGATGCTCACAGGCCGAGCCTTCACATCTGAGCAAAGCCGTCTTGGTGGAAGATGGGGCACACTGTTTCACCGTCAGCCTGGGTCAAGTGCCCTTGGGATGCCTGGGTCGCCTGGAATGGTAAACAAATCTGTTTTGTTCCCAGAGGGGTTCACATCCAAGTTCAAGGTTGACAGGAGCAGCTCAGACTCACTCTCTGCATCGTGACATGAGTCAGGCGAGACCTGCTCCCAGGAGCCCCTTCGGATGAGTTTGTATATAAGCCCTTCCCAGGGACCCAGGACCAGGGAGGGCTGTGCTCACAGGGTTCATGGTCATCAGCCATACACCCAAAACTGCCGTGGTTGGCAAACTTGAAATCCCAGAAAAAAGTAGGAATGAGAGAGATTCAGTAGAAGTGGTAATAGCCCATTAGGACATTCTAGAAGAAATCTGCTTCCAAAACAAACTGGGTTTATTAATGTAAACCCTGATCACGGACCTAACCCTCCCCAGCACCCTCCGAGGCCCGGAGCAGAGCTGGGCAGACTGGCTCCCAGGCTCACGGTGTAGCCACACCTCTTTACAGCTTTTGAACTAGTGCTTACTGGCTTGAAATGTAATATATTTTATGCTCCAATTTTCTTCTAGTTCTGTCTACATATGCCTCAGGGGGAAAGTGCTCACATGTCCCCCTGACCTTTTAATAAATTCCTGCTGTTTTCCCTGCACCTAGCATTGCTGCCCGTGGATTGAGGTTCTCTTTGGGGGCGTATTGGAGACCCGTCTCGCTCGGGGGTGGAGGGGTCATGACAACCATGGAGCTTTTCGTTTAAAGGGCCTGTCCGTGTAGACCCAGGACCGGCGGTCAGCAAACACAGGGCCTGACTCTCTCGAGGCGTGCGGAGACTGACTCTCATGCTGGTGCAGAGCTCTACAGCCTCGTGATGACAAGCGGCATCATGTCCTGTGTGACCTGTGACTGAGTGGGGCCCCGCCTCCTGGGGTTACGGAGGTGGGGGCCCACCGTGACCATGGGACCCCCTCCTTCCCCATCATCCAGATAGGCCTATGTGACCAGCGCAGACTCTGTAAGTACAGTTTACATGCTCAGCCGCCGGCAGAACCGTTCAGGACCCGTAACAGGCAACCATTGATCTTGGATGAGACTGTTTCTGGTGAGGCCGCTGGGCGTCCGTGGGCAGCGGGAACGGACCATCTACTGATGAGAAAAGGAGAACCAGGCAGGGAAGGTGGGGTTTGAACTTGGCCTTGAAACGGACAGGGTTGTCGTGTTTCCAAAGCTGAAGAGTGGGAGAGACCTTGTTACAGGTAAGCGTGGCCCGTGGGTGTGGCCGGCGTCTGGGTGGGGTGGGGAGGAGGGGGCCGCAGGAGGAGTGGGGTGTGGAGCCGGGATGGTGGTCTGGCTTGGGCCGAGTGCTCAGGGCCGGGGCCCCGCAGACCCCGTGATGGGACCCTGAGCGCCCAGCCACAGCACCTCTGTCCGTCTCTGCGGCTCCTCATCCCAGGCCTTCCTCCAGAGCACGACACTGTCTGTGCTGGGACCGTGTAATTATTTCTGTGAAACTGCAGTCAGAACTCTGTGTTTCTTAAACTTGCATTTCTAATAAATTTTGGCGGTTTGTTCTTGCCTCCTCTCTCTGGGCCGGCGGTCGCTTGGCGTGGGCCGTGTCTCCTGCACCAGCCATCCCTGCCGGCCTGGTGTCTGCTGCGGCGGCATCACTGAAGCCGCCCCACCCAGGCCACAGGGAGCCCCTGGCCAACAGACACGCCTGACAGTTTCCTTCAGTTCTCTCTTCTCCATGATTCCCCAGAGACGACTAGATGTGGTCCACTTACGCTTCCCAGAAGGGGCTGTATCCAAGTGCCAGTAAAAGGTGCCGGGCAGGCACTTCGGACACAGGCAGGTGGCGGCCACGCGGCCCTCAGGTGGCACCCGCGTCTCACCTGCAGGAAGCCCGGGCGACGGCCCAGGTCCTTCTGCACCGCCCGCCACCCCAGCCTGTTCCCAGGAGACGCGGGAGCGGCGACTGGCAGAGTCACAGCCTGGCAGGAATGTCGCAGGAAATCCAGCAAGTGTTCCCAGGAAGGCCTGAGAGAAGCAGGTCTGGAATCGATTAGTAGCTTTCCCTGACTCCACTCTGCCTGACTTCGCTGACGGGCACTTTAACGGAAGATCTGCCCTGGTGGGGTGGGCGGCCCTGCTCCCCGGGGGCTGTGGGCCCACAGAGAAATCTGGGTGTCTCTGGGCTCCAGGCCCACCCAGGCTGAAATGAAGACCACCGTCTGTGCCTGCGATAAGACTTCACCTCTCCGCAGCTGCGCTTGGCGATCATGCAGGGCTGAGCCTGTTCTCTCTCTGAGAGACGCGGGCCTGCTATCCCACCCCTGACGCCCAAGGGATTTATGAAAAGACACCTGTGAGGCAAGGCCGCTCCATCCAAATAGCGAGACCGTTTCTCCTTTTCCTTTTGTTCAGGCTAAATGCCCATCCTCTTCTGTCCAGCTGTTGGCGTGCACTTGAACTGGCTTTTCTCGTGTGTCTTCTTTCGTTTAACACCGGAAATTGAAGTGCTTCAGGCTTTTCGTTCTCACATAAAAGCTTGGCTGCTTTTTCTCTCAATATTGGAAAAGTCAAGGTGCCATGTGGGTTGCCCACACACGGGATGGGGCTGGAAGGGGTCCAGGGCCCTGTCAGTCGCCTCCCCTCCTTCCCTGCCTCCCCTTCCCCTCCCCTCATTCCCCTCCCCTTCCTCCCTCCTGCCTGGGACTTGTTTGTCCACCTTCAAGGTCTTTAAAGTGAAAGTTGGTCAGTTGTGTCCGACTCTTTGCAAACCCCATGGAGTATACGGTCCATGGAATTCTCCAGAATACTGGAGTGGATAGCCGTTCCCTTCTCCAGGGGATCTTCCCAACCCAGAAACTGAACCCAGGTCTCCCATATTGCAGGCAGATTCTTTGCCACCAGGGAAGCCCAAGAATACTGGAGTGGGTAACCTATCCCTTCTCCAGGGGGTCTTCCTGACCCAAGAACTGAACCGGGATCTCCTACATTGTAGGCAGATTCTTTACCAGCGGAGCTACCAGGGAAGCCCCAAGGTCCATAAAGTCCCCTGTAAACTCCCATCTGTTACCCACTCTCCCTGGAGGCGTCTAATTCTAGAATTACTCGCTAATGGGGACTGGGTTAGCAGTCTGCTGTGTGGACCGACTGGCACGGAAGCTCTTGGAACCACGGCCGCCTCGGGGGTCGGGGACGCTGCACACAGACCTCAGCGGGCTGCTGTGTGGTGAAGACGGAGACCCGGCTTCCTTCTGATTTCACAGGAATAGGTCAAAGGGCCCCTGAACAGTATACAACACCCAGCTCAAAGTGGATCTTAGAAGACTCTGAAAGGAAGACCAAGACGTGGGATGCTGTGGGACGGAGTCTTTCATCCTGACCCTGTCTCGATTTTGATTAGCTGTGGATGTGAGACCAAAGAGAGGCTTCCCCCATGAGCGGAAGTTCCGAGGAATGACAGATATCCTCTGTCTCAGCATGATCAGCTCCCCAAGCCCTAGAACCAGGCTCACCATTTCTTATCCTTCTGCCCTAACTGCTGTGTTACTATAAATTGTGGTCTTGTGGAAAGGAGGGCACAGTACTTTTATATTAGGCAAGTCCACTAACAAGATAAAGCTGTCAAGCCATCGATCAGCTGACCAGTACTGAGTTCCCCGAAGTCTGTGTAGAGAGGTCTGATAACTTACCTGAAACTAGGGTGAAACAGGAAGAAACTGCAGAAGTAACAGAAGCTCATGGAAGGCAAAAAGAATTCTAAGGTGACAATTGCGAGGAAACTTAGAAACGGTCCTCTCCAAACTCCTGTCCTGTGAACAAACCCTCTCTAAGTCTTGCCTTACCAGCAATCCTACAGTCTTTGCTGAAAGATTTTCAGTGTTCAAACCTGCGACCTAGCAGTGCGGCCGTTCTGCCTGCCCTGCAAAGAAGGGTCAGCAACCTTCTTTATCCTCGGCCAGAGTACATCATGAGAAACACTGGGCTGGGTGAAGCACAAGCTGGAATCAAGATTGCCAGGAGAAATATCAGTAACCTCAGATATGCAGATAACACCACCCTTATGGCAGAAAATGAAGAAGAACTAAAGAGCCTCCTGATAAAAGTAAAACAGAAGAGTGAAAAAGTTGGCTTAAAACTCAACATTCAGAAAACTAAGATCATGGCATCTGGTCCCATCACTTCATGGCAAATAGATGGGGAAATAGTGGAAACAGTGACAGACTTTATTTTTGGGGGCTCCAAAATCACTGCAGATGGTGACTGCAGCCTGAAATGAAAA
>NW_011494893.1:455697-462030 GCF_000754665.1 Bison bison bison
ATGGAACAACAGACTGGTTCCAAATAGGAAAAGGAGTACGTCAAGGCTGTATATTGTCACCCTGGTTATAACTTATATGCAGAGTACATTATGAGAAACACTGGGCTGGAAGAAGCACGAGCTGGAATCAAGATTGCCAGGAGAAATATCAGTAACCTCAGATATGCAGATAACACCACCCTTATGGCAGAAAATGAAGAAGAACTAAAGAGCCTCCTGATAAAAGTGAAAGAGGAGAGTGAAAAAGTTGGCTTAAAGCTCAACATTCAGAAAATGAAGATCATGGCATCTGGTCCCATCACTTCATGGGAAATAGATGGAGAAACAGTGGAAACAGTGTCAGACTTTATTTTTGGGGGCACCAGAATCACCAATCACTGATTGCAGCCATGAAATTAAAAGACGCTTACTCCTTGGAAGGAAAGTTATGACCAACCTAGACAGCATATTGAAAAGCAGACATTATTTTGCCAACAAATGTCTGTCTAGTCAAGGCTATGGTGTTTCCAGTAGTCACGTATGGATGTGAGAGTTAGACTATAAAGAAGGCTGAGCACTGAAGAACTGAAGCTTTTGAACTATGGTGTTGGAGAAGACTCTTGAGAGTCCCTTGGACTGCAAGGAGATCCAACCAGTCTATCTGAAAGGAAATCAGTCCTGAATATTCGCTGGAAGGACTGAAGCTGAAGCTGAAACTCTAATACTTTGGCCACCTGATGCGGAGAGCTGACTCATTGGAAAAGACCCTGATGCTGAGAAAGATTGAAGGCTGGAGGAGAAGAGGACGACAGAGGATGAGATGGTTGGGTGACATCACCGACTCGATGGACGTGAGTTTGAGTGAACTCCAGGAGTTGGTGATGGACAGGGAGGCCTGGTGTGCTGCAGTCCATGGGGTCACAGAGTTGGACATGACTGAGTGACTGAACTGAACTGAACTAACAGAGGGGGGTTTGCTCATCAGATGGGGGAGGGGGGTTGGAAAGCAGGCCTGGGTTATGCCTGGGTTCCACCTCCCCTGACAGGTGAGGGTGCTGGGGACTCAAGTCACTGAGAACGGAGACAGTGCGGGCCCACTCCACCTTCCCCTTTGCCTCCCGTGAAGTCAGCTCTGCTCCTGTCAGTCTGAACCAGAGCCAGTAGCCCAATACTCAGGAGTTTAGGGTCCTATTTCTTACACAGGACTTAGAGTAGAGGGGAAATTGAGAAGTGCTCTATTCTGCCTACTGTCTAATGGGACTTGAGCTCTAAAAGGAGAAGTTGCACAAAACAGCAGAAAGGACTTCTTTTTCCAAGGGAAGCAGCGTGGCTAAGTGGCTAACAGACTCAAACCTCCTTCAGATGCTCTTGGCAATGACATAGCCTTGGATGCATATCCAGTGCTAGAAAAACAGATAGTGCTGGTTGCTAATTGTAGGAGGGGTCTTTTAGGTAGATCTGCTAAGAGAAGTCTGTGCCAATCTTCATATATTTTTCATCAGCTTTGATTATCATCATGCTCAGTTGCTCAGTCATGTCTAATTCTTTGTGACCCCATGGACTGTAGTCCTCCAGGCTCCTCTGTCCATGGGATTTCCCAGGCAAGAATACTGGAGTGGGTTGCCATTTCTTTCTCCAGAGGATCTTCCCTCCCCAGGGATGGAACCTGTGTCTCCAGTGCCTCCTGCATTGCAGGAAGAATCTTTCCTGCTGAGCCACGAGGGTCATCAATATAGCTTTAAATCCTGGTCTTCGTGGGAGGAGGTGTGCTCACCTGCCCGGTCAGTCGTACAGAAGCCTGTGAGTGTGTGCTCTCCCCGTAGACTGTCAGCCTGCTACAGACAACATCCTCCTCCTTCTCACCCACAATGGGGGGTGGTGGAGCCATGCGCACCCTATCCCTCCAGGATTGGGTTTCTGTGCTATAGATCTGAAAATAGTTTATGCCCATGATCTGGGGACACCTCCAATTTCACCACCTAGTGATGTGATGCATTTATGGTAGAGAGGCTTAGAACGGGGCAGAACTGGCAGTTACAAGCAGGGTGAGTGGGAGTTTGCTTTGAGCCTTCTCTTCTGAGCAGTGGGCACAGGGTGTCTTGGTTATTCAGTATGTTCACCAGAATTTTCTTTAAAGTATCTAGGGCCCTAGACCCCAGTTATAGTCTGCTTAGGAAAGGTGATTTTTCTTTTTAAAATGGCAGTTAGAAATCATTTTGCTGCTTTTAGCAAAATTTAAAGGAATTAATTATATCAGTTTTTCATATGCATTATAAGGCTCTTTTATTCATGGAATTCTCCAGGCAAGAAAACTGGAGTGGGTTGCTATCATCTTCTCCAGGAGTTCTTCCTGACCCAGAGAACAAACCAGCGTCTCTTGCACTGTAGGCAAATTCTTTACTCTCTGAGCTGCCAGGGAAACCCAAATACATATATACCTGTGACTCTTTATTGTGTTCATAGGAAGCACTTAAGTGTTCAAAATCAGCGTGAATTTGTGACGTGCACACTGGTCTGAGATGTGTCATGAGAAGTGATGATAAGTTCTGAGTTTAATCTAGTAAGTGGACTCTCCCATAAACCAGCAGCGACTTGGGTCAGATGCTTCCTTAACACTGGACGTTCCTGAGTGACTTTTGTGACGGTGGCTTCACCCCGTTCCTTGACTTGGCTGCTGTGCTGGGGAGGGTCCGTGTGGGGTGGGGTATGGAGTAGGAGCCCAGGATGACCATGACGTCCACTCTGAGGAGGCAGTGAGGGATCTGCTGGAGGAGGGTGGGGTTTCCAGGCTGACGGGCCCTCTCCAGACCTTTCTGCCTCCTTCTGGTCTACTTACTTGTCTGTTGGGGAGCTGTGGTGTCCTGTCCTCTGTCTGGGGAGCCCCAGATGCTGTCAGGCCCCAGTCCTCTGGTGCAGAGAGCAAAAATGAGAGAGGAAGATTTGGAGGTTACACCTTCACGTTTTTTTGGGAAATTAAAAAATGGTTTCTTCACAGATAAGATGGCACACAGGGCTTCGTACCCACGTTCATGTGAGATGCATTCAAAACATTCCTGGGAGGTCTTTAGGAAACATCACATTCACACGTCACTGGTTCAGAAGATGCCAGTGTGCGCTGTGCAGACGGAGCTGTGACCCTGGGCACGCAAGCCTCCCCATCGCCCCCGGCCCTGCATGAAGACGGGACACGCCCGTCACTGCCGCCTGTTTCTGGGTCCCCACAGGGACTTAGGTCTGAGACGCAGAAGCAGGTATGAGAAGAAGCTGGTGAGAGACGAGCTACAACCAGACACCCCGAAGCAAAAACAGGAGCTCCTAGCTGCGTGGAGGTGCTCAGGACCTCTCAGGGTAGTCGGTGAACTCTGTCAGGGGCTTTACCGGGCTCACCAGAGGCAGAACAGCACGTCTGTCTCCGGGAGACACTCCCCCCTCACACGCCCTCCGGCCAGGCTCCTGGTTTGTCGCTTCGCCCGCCTTGGGGCCGCTGTCAACGTGGCTGCTTCTGTCGTGATGCCTTTGTCTTTGTTCCCAATCTCTGCCTCATCAGCAGAACGTGTGTTTCGCTGCATTGACACTCCAGCTGCTTCCTCAGTACACACCAGGACGTCCAAGGGCCACAGAGGACTCACCGATCTCATCACAGCCCGTGGAGCCTGAAGGGTGACTGGCTGTTTTCTGAGGAAAGAGCTCCTACGGCACAGCCGCTCCCCTCCCACAGCTCTTGGAACTAGACGCTGCCATCTAGCACCCCCGGCCCAGAGAGGACGGCATCCTCTGACTGTCACTACTTTTCTCTAGGCAGGAGGGATGCTTAAGCTAGTTTCTTACCAAATGCAAAATAAATTAATTGATAAAAATACTTAAGAAGAGTTTCTCTTTGACTTTTTGACAAAAGTGAAAGCAAAGACACAAAAGCACAGAAATATTTGTTTAAAAGAGAACCCACAGGAAATGAGAGAAGCTAATATTCTTTGTAGGCTTGAAACATATGAGAAACGAGGCTGTTTTATTTAAGAGGGGACAGGCTGGATCAGTCTTGTGGGCAGTGCTACATAATAAAGAAGGCCAGGGGACCCACCCAGCATTATTTTCTATATTAAAGTATGTGCATTTTTCCACCAGCAAAGGGAACTGATGGTAGTGAGTAGGGAGTACCACATGCTTTAAATGTGGCAGCACACACACACACACGCACACACACGCACACACACATACACGCTCACACACATGCACACACATACACATGCACACACACACACATACATACACACACACACAGGTCCCCCTGGCAGCCCTGAAATGCCCTGGTCTCCTCTGGGACGACGCTGGAGACGCCGCTTGGCCCCTCCTCCCCAGTGACAGGTGCTGACTGAGGTCCCTGGTGCAGAGCGCAGGAATGGGCTCCTGAGCCTGGTCTGCTTTGTCAACCTTCAGAAAAGAAAGCTTTATGTCCAAATGCAGATTCAATGCAAAATTCCCTCTTCCTGTATGTTGCACATATACAAAACTTTGTATTTTTCAAAGGACATAATTTATTATCCATATCTTATTTATACATTAAAATATTTTATTAAAAACTTAAAGTGTGGTAAACCCAATGCACATCCTATAACTCAAAAGTTTATTTATTTACACATAAACTGATTAAAAGTTTCTTTGCCTTAGGCAGTACATGGCTATGTTTTAAAATTTCCATAAAACAGAATCAAGTACTTGCTGTGAACTCACCCAGGACACACAAGTAACAGTGAAACAACTGAAATCCTCCTAAACACAGCATCTGCTCCAAAAGGAATTCTTGATGTATTTCTTCTTGTTTTAAAATCAGGAGAGAAATTCAGAGTAATGTGTATTAAATAGAGCATTCACTTCTGAGAGTTTCTTAAACTTTCTGCAAGGTTGGAGATGACGGTTTTGAAAAATGGTTAAAGGCCTACTGACGCTGCTAACTGCAGAATCTGAAGCACTAGTCCTAGGATTACGCCGTTTTATTAGCAAACCAGAGATAACTGTAATGTTTACAAAGCTGGAGTGCTAAACATTACATGATGAAGCCCACAGAAAGTGGTTTGTAAATTTTATTTTCTTTCAATGTTTATTCAGATTTCAAAAAACTTCAACCCTTAAGGTTAAAAAAATTCAGTAAATATTAAAGTTTCAATTTTAAAACCACTTAAAAATTTAGAAATTCTGAAAGAGCAATAGATACTGCTAACTAAAAATAGCATTCACACGGGAGTTCTAAGCCTTCAGTCCAGTTCAGTCGCTCAGTCGCGTCCACTTTTTCGACCATGACTTATCTAACATAAGGTACTATTATTTATGCATGTTTTAAATTTTTATATTTCTTCCTTTTTAATCAGTAGTCTTCACACATGGTTTTAGTAAAATCTTCATCTCTAGAGGGTCTTATTCTTTTAAATAGTGAAGAAAGAGCTTTCCCAGTTTATGTTCTTGTTAGGATTGAAATGAAATTCTTTAAGATTCAGCACTGTCCTTGTGAAAGATAAAAAGTAAAGGCGGCATTTTGGGGTGAAGTTTTGATAAGAGCTTTAGGACTGACTCAAAGCTTCATAGTTTCTAGGGAAAGGATAGGAAACCTCTATCTTATACCAGTTAATGGTGCTGGTGCAGCGTCTCGGGAAGGCGGGCCGTGCGGGCAGGGGGCAGCGGTGGGCAGAGCCCGAGCCTCCCAGAGCCCGGGCGCCCGGAAGCCAGGCTCCCCACTGGGAGACCCCGTGTGCCCGCCCTCCGAGCCCCGATCACTGACAGAGAGTGTGTCGAGGTCTGAAGACGTCCATGACTGTGAATTGTTTTAGGTCTTTTAAAAATGGCTTTAGTTTAAAGGACTTTGTCTTGTTTGGTTCCATTTACATGAAGTGTCCTCACCGGGAGAAAGGGACTGGGGTGGGCTGGGGTGGGGTGGGAGTCCGGAGGGGGTTTAGGGGGTGTGGGGGTCCGAGGATTAGGGTGGGGTGGGGACGGGGGTGGGCCGGGGGTTCACTGGGGTAGGAGGGTGACGGGGTGACGGTGGGAGGGTGGGATGAGGGTGGGAGTCGGGGTGTGTGTGAGGTGTGTGTGTGGTGTGTGAGGTGTGTGTGTGTGGTGTGTGTGTGTGTGGGGGGTGTGTGTGTGAGGTGTGTGTGGTATGTGTATGTGTGGTATGTTTGTGGTGTGTGTGTGGGGTTGTGAGGTGTGTATGTGGTGTGTGGTGTGTATGTGTGGGGTGTGTGGGGTGTGTGTGTGTGGGGTGTGTGTGGGCGGTGTGTGTGTGTGGTATGTGTTTGTGGTGTGTGGTGTGGGGTGTGTGTATCGGGGGTTTGGGGGGGCCGGGGTTCCCCGGGGAGGAGGTGA
>NW_011494893.1:462130-466245 GCF_000754665.1 Bison bison bison
GGTGTGTGTGTGGTGTGTGAGGTGTGTGGTGTGTGTATGTGGTGTGTGTGTGGTGTGTGTGTGGGGTGTGTGTGTGTGGGGTGTGTGTTTGTGGTGTGTATGGGGTGTGTGTGTGGGGTGTGTGTGGGCGGTGTGTGTGTGTGGTATGTGTTTGTGGTGTGTGGTGTGTGTGTGTGACGTGTGTGTGGTGTGTGTGTGTGGGGGGTGTGTGTGTGAGGTGTGTGTGGTATGTGTATGTGTGGTATGTTTGTGGTGTGTGTGTGGGGTTGTGAGGTGTGTGTGTGGTGTGTGTGTGTGGGGTGTGTGTTTGTGGTGTGTATGGGATGTGTGTGTGGAATGTGTGTGTGGGCTGTGTGTGTGTGGGCTGTGTGTGGTGTGTGTGTGTGGGGTGTGTGTATCGGGGGTTTGGGGGGGCCGGGGTTCCCCGGGGAGGAGGTGAGGGTTGGCTGGACGCGGAGGGGAGCAGTTTTGTGGGGGAGGAAACATCCTATAATTGTGGAGATGGATTTACAAGTCTGAAATACGACAAGTCATTGAATTCTACCCTTTAAGTGAATGGATTACGTGGTGTTAGAATTGTGTCTTCACAAAACTGTTGCCCGAAACTTATGGCGTTTAAAAATCTTAGCGTGGAATGCGTCTCTGGCGAGTATTTATCAGGTATACGCACCTTGGCGACTGGACTCTCCGGTCGGGGCCCGCCGTCCGCACCTCAGCCACTTGCGCTCTCCGGTCTCCGCGCTGTGCTCGCCCAGACTGATGGACTGACGGGCGGACTGACTGGAAGCCTGGACGCTGAGGGGACTTTGCTCCTCCGAGACTTCTGTGCAGTGCTCGCACATCCGAGGGAGGGTGCAGGAATGGTTTTATTGTCTAGCGTTTGCTGAGCCTGCTTTGGAAGCAGATGTTTGAACCTTTTGTTCAATTACTAGGGTTTGGACATCTGAATAAAACATTACTTATATTTTAAAGTTTTAATAAAATTAGTTTTTTATTAAAATATTTAATTAAAATCATAAGAATTTCCAAAATTGGAATTTTATGTGTAATAAATGATATAGCAGGCACTCAGATTCATATATATTTCATGAATATATGTCTAACTACACTGCCTGACTTTTTAACTCAGCGTTTTTTTAAACTCAGAAAACTGGTGATATGTATTTTTCAGACATAGGAAAATTTTTGGAGAAATGTGTTTTGAATCACAGAAAGAAAAATTCCAAATTGATTAACTTTATATTCTTTCTTTATGAAGAAAAATCTTTCACTTCACTGGATCCTTACACGGTCAGTGACTGGGAACGTACTAGCTCATTTGTTTTCTCTTCCTCTTCAGGACAAACACTTTAAAGACATCAAAACACAATGTCACCTGTCTGGTTCTCCTGAACGGGGTTCCGTCTGCAGGGATGTTCAGCCCTCGGCGTCCTGGAGATGAGAGTGAAGCTGACGGTTTTCACTCTGCAGTTTTCCCGCTGCCCCATCCTTTCCTTTCAGGTCTCACGGCCGCTGCCAACAGCAAATACGCATAAAGGGATTGGACGCCCCCAGCCACAGTAGAAGGGCTGGACCTGCAGGAGCGGCCTCCCTCCCGCAGTGATGCCTGAGTCTCTGCCGTCCACGGCTCTGGCTGCAGTGGCTGCATCATCCCCGTCTCTCCTGAGGCTTATTTCTTTGTGTTGGCCGTGTCAGCTCTCGAATATGCAGAGCTTCTCCCATGTACAAGGAGAATCTTGGCGTCTTAGAACTGGCAGAGGGCTCAGAGGTCATCTGGCCCACCCTCAGCCCTGTAATACAGGTGCTCTCGTCAAACTCACCCCGAGTGGAGGATACGGTCTTATTTTTTCCAGGAACAAGCAGCCACTACCTGCTTTTGACTGCTGTACAGCTCACATGCTACAGCGTGCCCTGCCTCACACAGGGGCCTCCCTACCTGTCCAAGGCTGCCCGTCACCCCCAGGTCACCCGACCCCCCACTGAAGCCAGGGCAGCTCACTGCCTCAGACCCCAGCTGTGTCACTTAGACCTGAGGGAAGGCCACCAGGGAAGACCCTTGCTCCCCGTCCAGACACAAACCTGGGCTGCCCTGAGTGGTGGTCTCCAGTTACTCATATAATTTGTGTTATAGTATAACATACGATCGGAGAAGGCAATGGCACCCCACTCCGGTACTTTTGCCTAGAAAATCCCATGGACGGAGGAGCCTGGAAGGCTGCAGTCCATGGGGTCGCTAGAGTCAGACACGACTGAGCGACTTCACTTTCACTTTTCACTTTCATGCATTGGAGAAGGAAATGGCAACCCACTCCAGTGTTCTTGCCTGGAGAATCCCAGGGACGGGAAGCCTGGTGGGCTGCCGTCTATGGGGTCGCACAGAGTCGGACACGACTGAAGCGACGCAGCAGCGGCATAACATACGATACTAACCCTCCTGCTCACTTCAGAATGAAGAGCACAAATGCACCCGTGTACTTTTATCAGGAACAATTGCCTTAAAAGGTTTATTTTTCACAATCAAAAGGCACCTCCTGAGCAGTTACAGGCTTCGTGCCTGCTCTGTGGTTACACAGAGAGCGTTGCTTGGCTTGCGTCTGTCCTCTGGGCTAGTGTAACTTACCCAGTAAGGAGACTTGGAATCATACTGTAATGACGCAGAGATGGCGAAATAAAATGTTAAAGCTGTGCACAATTTAGACACCTGGGTGAAGACCATCTTAGCACTGTCCGGCCTCACGTGGGCGCACACGCGCGCGTTTCCTGATGCTGAGGCAGGTGAAGCCGGCAGTGCGCCTGAGGCTGACAGTGTTGGAGGACAAGCCGGGGACGGGGGTGTTGGTCTGAGCACTGACTCTGGGGCTGACCTGCCGAGGTTCCCCGAGCCCTGCAGGCCCGGCTGCCACGCCTCTGGTGTCAGGGAACCTGCGCTCAGCACATAAAGGACAGGCACCCTGACGCGCGAAGGTGGGGCGAGGAGCGTGCTGGAGAAGTGGAGGTGGTCTAATTATGCAAACAATTTTACGTAAATACTTGTAGTCGCTTTTGAAGTTAACACCAAAATAAATCCGTGAACTACAGAAGTAAGTTTTCCCACAGGATATTTACACAGTGTTTATGCTGCAAATCGTAAACAGTGATAGCGTTTAGCCATATCTAATCAAGCATAGTGTCACTTGCAGAGCTGAGCTCAGATGGTGGGGTGTCCGTCTGTGGTATTTATTTACCAATTCTACACTCCGCAATTTGCTGTAATTTAACCTAATTTCAGAAATTATATGATATGCATAATTTTCTCTGAGGAAAGACAACTGAATTTGCTTTTAGAGTTGCCAGATGTCCAGCTTTGAACTAGGCCGGCTGGTGTCTGAGCTTTTACCGTGTGAACAAACTGGGCCCCGTCAGCTCGCAGCTCCCTGAAAGGTTCTGGGTGAGGTGCCTGCTGGGTCCAGGCCCAGGGGATCTCGGGCCCCGGGGACGTGGGGACGCCACCCCGCTACGTCCCCGCCGGGAAACGGGCAGCCTCGGAGGAGAAACATGTTTTCAGTCTCAGGCTGTGATTCAGTGGAGAAAGTTTTCTTTATTCTGGTCTATAGTAATGCTGTTTTTAGGGTAAAGAATGGCTGATATCTTTATTTAAAAAAAAAAAAAAGGCTGGTGGCCAAACAACAAATCTTTCTTTCTTTTTTTTTTTTTTGCCAGCGTTTAAAGTGTTTTTCTTTAATTTAAAAAATATTAATGTTCTTTTCAGTATTTTCTTGTAAAAATAAAATGTCTGGCAGTGCTTAGTTAAACATACACACTCTCATTTACACAGCAGTTCTGCTCCTGGGCTTATACACTGAAGAAATCACACCTCGCTTTGCAGGGCAGGAGTCCAGGAGGCCTGGGTGTGCATCGAGGGGCCTGCAGGGTGGACTGTGCGAGAGACACAGTGCTGGTTACACACGAGGAAGGGCGTGAGTCTCAGCACCTTGATGGGCTTGTGCACGCTCAGTCGCTCAGTCGCGTCCAACTCTGTGCGACCCCATGGCCTGTAGCCCCCCAGGCTCTTCTGTCCATGGGATTCTCCAGGCAAGAATACTGGGGTGGGTTGTCATGCCCTGCTCCAGGGGGTT